>NC_077229.1:263002819-263214493 GCF_027887165.1 Monodelphis domestica
TAGATGTTACTTTTTCCTCAAATATGAATTTAAATGATGTATCTTATATAAATAAAAGGCAACATTATTTATTGTTATTAATTTATTATATATTATTCTATAAAATTGTGTCAATAGTCTTTATCATCAGCTGAAGATTTTCATTTTTAATGTCACATACCTCATTGCACCATCATAGGCTTCAAAGTTAGAAGGGACTTGAGAAATAACCTGGTATGGCACCCTCTTCTTTGCAGTTGGAAAATAAGTCACAAAGTTACTGAGTAACCCACTGTCACACAAGTCATAAAGATTTGAACCCAGGTCATTGGATTCTAAATCAACATAGATGGTAGAATACTACTGACTATTTCTGGGATCTGTGATTCTATTTGGGTGGGTATTTCCCCCACTGATGAAAATCACAAGCTCTCTTTAGCATCCATGGCTTAAAAGCCTTCGAAGGCTTATTGGAACCTACCATGTCAGGTCCAAATTCATTATCCTGGCATTCAAGAAACTTTGTAAATGTTTCTTGTATGTAATGTAAAATGTAAAATGTAAAAAAGAAACTAAATGTAATGTAATGTGTACAAAACACTGCTCTAAGCACTGAAGCTACAGAGGAATAGCAATACAGTCTTTACCATCTAACAAGGAGAGATGGGAGTTTTCAGCCAGAGATTAGATAGAGAAGTCCCCACTGGTCCTAGGCTGCAAAGCAGCTGGTAGAATGTCTTCTTTAAGGTCATTTCCATCGACAAAGCCATATCCATCTTTGAGGCTGAATTATTCAACCCCACTGAGAAGTTCCTTTTCCTGGTCTTCACTAGCTGCATCTATTGAGGAGGTGAGGGGCTGCAGGTTGCCTGGATGATGGTGGTGGGGTTTTCTTTATTCTGTGAATAGGTTCCATGCATCCTGTCTCTATATTCTTGATCCTGCTTTATTCTCTATAAATAGTTTGCCATTGCAGTTAACTATGATAGTCAAAAGAACCAGCAGAAATAGGAGGATCTGAATTGAATTAAGTATGGTGGGACAAGAAGAACTTTCCAGTGAACTACAGAGGATTTATTGTGTTTGTATCTCTGTGAGGGCAAAGTGATAGCTTAGTGTTTACCAAATGTTTTCCCTATTAGAGGAAGAAGATGAAAGGGCCAATGGCAGCATTTATAATTTTCAAAATCATTAGGTGGATAGAAGTGATTCTGGAGAGTATGAAACAAATACTTCAAAAAAATTAAGAGGAAAAAGATAATAAAAAGCATGAGGACATCTAAACTATTAACTGATAAGCACTGGCTCACTCTCATCCTATGGCTCTGAGTCCACTTGTATACCCCATGGTGTCTTTGCCAATACAAAAATTAGTTGAAAGCTCAGAAAGACTAGTTGAAGGTTCAACCATCTATTTCCCATCTACCATGACCAGAACTCCCCAGATCCTTGGCCTGATGAGAACCCATAGTCACATGACTTCTCAAGCCAGGGGACAGCTGCCTCTGCTTGACCCTGGGGCATACTCCTTCCATATACCCATGACTCAGACTCACTCCTTGAACTTATACACAGAATTGTCTGCAAACACCTATACCTACGGTCTGAAATTGTTGCTGGTCAGTCGTTTCAGTAGCATCTGACTCTTTGTGACCACATCTGGAGTTTTCTTGGCAAGAGTGGTTTGCCATTTCCTTCTCCAACTCATTTTACAAATGAAGAACTGAGACAAATGGGGCTAAGTGACTTGTGGAGGGTCAAAAGATCTGAGTTGTATTTGAACTCAAGTCTTTCTGACTCCAGGCTCAGTGCTTTATCCACAGCACCAGCTAACTGCCCTGAGTTCTGAAAATGCACCTCCAGATTACCCAGGAGATCTGAAAGGAATCGCTTCCCAGCTCAAATCAGCCCAACATTAACACTCTTCACTGCCATAGGGTTGTTCATTGCATAATTATTCCATCTTCTTCTACAGATTAGCCCATCATCCCCATTCTCTCTTATTCAGTCTCTCCTGTCTATTGACTACTTCTCTGTTATCTACATCCTCAGAAAACTCTCACTTCCATCCCCCATCTGTCCCCACTAACTACTGCCCCGCATGTCTCTTCTCTTTTGTGGCTAAATTCCTTGGGAAGACTATAACAAGTGCCCCCACTTCTGTCCCTCTCATTCTTTTCTAACTTTCTGCAATCTCCTTCTGACATCATTGCTCATAGCCTATGAAAAAATTGCAACTACAGATAACTGCTAGCGAGGACTCCACTCTGACCTGGAAACAGTTCTGAATATATGCTCATTCATACAATTTTATGAAGAAATGTGATAGAGGATTACGAGAAATATTCTCTCATAAAACAGTGAAACCCAGGAGAAAAGCAACTGCTTGATCACATGGGTCGAGGGGGACATGACTGGGGATGTAGACTCTAAACAATCACCCTAGTGCAAATATTAATAATATGGAAATGGGTCTTGATCAATGACACATGTAAAACCTATTTGAATTGTACGTCAGCTGTGGGAGGAGGGTGGGAAAGAACATGAATCATGTAATCATGGGAAAATATTCTAAATTAATTAATTAAATAAACTTAATTTAAAAAAATGAAACCAAACCAAACCCAGTGAAACCATTACTTAAAGTTTAAGAAGCAAGTGTAAATAAAGTTTGATATTTGACAGAATTAAACTAGATGATTCCAAGAACAGTCAAACATGAAATTGGGAAAAAAGCAATAAAATAGACAATAGAAAACCTGTTGAGATTATTGTAGCAAGCTAGTCTTTCTACTGATAGAAAAAGAATATTGTACTGTAGTTAGACTCAACATTTCAGACTTTAATGTCCTTTCTAAAGAGAGTTAAGTTGCACTAATAAAACAAAAAAAAATGGGAAGAACAGTTGGATTAGACTAAATGTCTTGAGGGATTGAATTTCATGATATCTGAAAAAGTTGAGGGTACTAAATACGTGGGGAAAAATATCACAGACTTTCATTCTACCATCTCACAAAAGGCAATTGAGAAAACACTAATAACCTTCCTACCATCCTAAACTACCAAGAATCCCTGAGGGAGACTTAGAGACTGGCAAATACCAAGAGGGTCAACTGCTTCCAGAGGCTAGAACCTGGAACCCCAAACCATGTGGAATAGCAGTGCCCCTACCAGACCACTAACTCTAATTTTGGCATGATCCTCATAGCCATCATTAAAGGCAGTAATTACATATGATGAAGTGGCCTGCCTTCCTAAAGAACACAATTATCAAATACTGACCAACTGTGACCAATGGGAAGGTAAATTCAAGAACCCAGATGATGGCACATAATTCCTTAGAAGATTCTAACGCTGCTCAATGATACACATTTTGTTTCAGTTAATAAAATTTAAACTTCATTAAGACTTTGAAGTTGAATTCAGGAAGATAAATATTCTTGACTCCAGGCTTGGCACTCTATTCACTGTGACACCCAACCCAATCCGGAATCCCTCTCTTCCTCTAAGCATTATCCCGAAGAAAATTTTCCCATACCTCTTCATTGCCAAGCCCCAAGAGGTCAGCTTAAGGCCTGAAGAAAATCAATCTCAGGAAGAAGGACACAATCCAGAAAAAATGGAGGCAGGTAAATTGGCCCAATTACAGTGCCTTCTTAGAGTCTCCTTTTAGTAGTCTTTCAACTGTTCACTCCTACCCCTTCAGGGTTGTAGACCTCATCTAACCCCAGTGGACTGAGAGAAAAGAAACTAGGCAGAAAAGGACTTGAGCTACTTCTTCAGGAGGAAGAGAAGCACTTTTATGGTAAGAACAGAAGAGAAAAATCAGCAGTCTTTTTTCAAGACAAACAAAAGCAGACTAAGGAGGAGAAATAAACATTCAAAGAACCACCTCTAACCCAAAGAAACTGAGTCAAAACCCCCAAAGGAAAATGAAAGCAATCTAACAAATTCTTCAAGGTTCCAGAAATAACAATGGAGCCTCAAAAGAGCCTCTGTAGTAATTCAGCAGTACAAATTCTTTTTTTTTCCCAAAAGGTAAAATATCAAGGAAACAAGGAGGGAAATTGGAGCTCTTATGGAACAAATCAACAGTCTAACATGGGACTAAAAAATAAAAACCAGACATTCTCTATAACATGGTTTCTCTAAAAAATAGAATAGAATTGGACTGAAAAAAATGCAGAGGCAAAAGGAAAAGTGATGGAACAAAATAGGAAAAAGTACTGGAAGAACACATGGAAATATTGAAGTTCAGAATACAGAACTTGAAAAGATAATCAATAGTGGGGTCTAACCCAAATAGAAATGGTGGCCACTAATCCATATATAAACACGCAGGCTGCATATTGTCCTAGTTTTTAAATATAATATCTATGTTTTCCTGGATTTTTATTTATTTTGTTATTTTTCAATTACATTTTAATTTGCTTTGGGTCACACTCAAGAATGTTGTGGGCTACACATACCCTGGGGGCCACATGTTTGATACCTCTGATCTAGGGATTATAAAGCTGCCAGAGATACATCATAAAAAAGAAAGTCCTAAAATTATTATACCTCAAAAATTACAGAGTCCAGACTTTTCAATTGAATCGATCAATCAATCAGAGCTGAAAGCTAGGTGAGAACAAGGTCCTGCAAATCTATTGAATTGATGGAAATCAATGATGATCAATGTGAACAACTTAATTAGTTATATTGAAAAGGAGTAGAATGCTTACAGCCATTTGGATGAAAGGAAATGATCCAATACTGAAAGTAGATTGGGATTGATTGATGAGGCTCACTCTTGTGGGTTGTGCATAAAATAGTGAATCATTTGGGAAACACAAATTCTAGAAGGAACCCAGGAGAAAGCAATCTAACCAAGTCTGAGGGTTAATTCATAACCTCTTCCTTTCCTGGTACTCCAACACCACCTTGAGTAGAGGCGGACCATATATACTTAAATTTGGAAGATCTGAATTTCCCAGTGTTCCCAGATTAGCAGGAACTAAGAACTGGAGGGCAAATTAAACAAACCAAAGAAAGACTAGTTTCAAGACTCTACAAGGGAGCCAGAAGAAAGATGCACTGTTGCTACTGGGAATATCATAAAGTTCTATGAAGGAATGAAAAGTTTCCCCAAAAAAGAACTTTCAGGGATTGTAATATCCATTTTCCCTCTTAACTTGAATTCATCTCTTATTGTTTTCAGGCTGTATTTGTTAAAGAGTGTGTCGCAGACTTTTGGAAAAGAAGTTTTATACCAATTTTTCTTACCATGTTGTCTTAGTAAATATGTTTCTAAAAATTCATTAAGTCTGGCTAGTTAATTGATGCCCATTGATAACCAATAAGGGAAGCACAATAGATGGGACTCATGGTCTGTAGTGTTAGAAAATCCTCCAACTTTCTAAATCCTTCCTCCCTCCCACTGCCTACTAAAGCCTTGCAAAAACACTAAGATAGGAAATGGAATGTCATATCTGAAGAACAGTGTGAAAGCCAATTTCCCTGCACTATAGTGTACACGAAGGGGGATGTATATATTTTATATGTTTAGAAAGGCAGCTTAGAGTCAGGGTGTGAGGGACTTTATTTGTTCTTTCTTTCTTTTTTTAGATGGAATGGCATTTTTTTTAATTTGAGAAATTGTATTTAATTAATTGATTTAGAATATTTTTCCATGGTTACATGATTCATGTGTGAAGGAGTTTAAATGACAACCAGGGGAGCTTATATTTGATTCTAGAGGTAAGAGATAGCCATTGGTATTTATTAAACAGGAAATGACCTAATCAGATATTTGCTTTAGAAATATTGATTTGTCAGCTGTGTAGAGGATCAAGCAGAGAGAGAATAGACTTAAGACAAGGACACTAATTAGAGGGTTTTTCTTTTAACAATATTCCAATATGAAGAAGGTCTGAGATAGCCTCCTCAGAGTCCATTTTTTGTTGCTTGTTGTTCAGTCCTTTCTGACTCTGAAAACCTCATTTGAGATTTTCTTGGCAAAAACATTGGAGTGGTTTCCCATTTCCTTCTCCAGATCATATATATATATATATATATATATATATATATATATATATATATACATACATATATATATATACATATATATATGTATGTATATATATATAGATATATAATGTTTTAAATTAATTTCCAGATCATTTATAGATGAGGAAGCAAAGGTAAGCAGGGTTAAGTGACTTGCCCAGTATCACACAGCTAGTAAGTGTCTGAGGCTAGTTTTGAACTCAAGATGCATCTCTGCATTTTATCTACTGTGACACCTAGCTGCTCCACTGTTGTATTAGAGATGAATAAAGTTATTTATTGTGTCCATTATAGATGGATAAAAGGATTACTATGTAATAAGGAAGATCTATATGGAGTTTTGTAATATTAATTTATAATGAATCAAGTCCAACTGGTTTCCATTACTTCCATCATCAATAATTATGGGCTCTGGGTTTAGAGTAGAGGTGAATGGATGTTAGGGATGAACTAGAGTGGAAGGTTTTTGGACATGATCAGTGAAAAGATAAAGGGGCTAGGAATTCAAAAGTCAAGAGAAAAGTGGCTTGTTCATCTGGTTAACTCTCATCCTAACAGCAAACATATCTTGCTTGGAGCACTTTTGGACTCAGAAAACACTTTACATATATTCCATTTGATCATCACAACAATCCTGTGACTAGGGCCCATTATTATTCTTATTTTACAGATGAGGAAACCAAAGCTCAGTAGAGGTCAGATGACTTGCCTTAGGATCAAAAAGTTTGTTAAATGTCTGAGGCAGGATTTTAACCCAAATCTTTCTGACTCCAGGTATGATTTTCTACCCACTATGCCACCTCCCTTGCCAAAATCACAGAGAGTATATATGACAGAGCCAGGGGGGAAACTTAGGTTCCTGAATCCCAGGCTCCAGGATTTTCTCACAAGATCACACAGCTTCTCATTCCCCTTTGGTGAAATTAAATTTCCCCTTTGGGACCTATCCTTATGTAAAAGGAAGTCTAGTTCTCCCTATTGCCAACACATTTCCCATGCCCTCTGAGAAGCATTCTCAGCTCACCTGTTGTTTACAATACTAAATAGTTTTGAAGTTCTCATTTGTGGAACTGAATCTTTTTTTGTTGTTGTCTTTGGAGAAGATTTTTTCTTTTTTTCCTTTCTTCTTCTTCTTCTTCTTCTTCTTCTTCTTTTTTTTTTGGCCGAAGCCTTCCTTTTGACTATAGTTTTCGGTGCCAGCTGATCTTTTAAAAATTTGGCCAGTGATATGTGGTTTCTTTTTGAATCTGGATTGGGCACCAGCCATGTGTATCTGGCAAGACTTCTGTTGTTTTATTAGGACTTCACTAGTTTTCTTCAGAAGATGAATTACTTATTTAAGTTTTTGACTCTATGGCAAAATCCATCAGTAGGGACCCTGCTGTTACTCATTCCCCAGGTTGAAGAAATATTTGGGGAACCTAGTGGAAAGTCAAGAAGACTCCACAGAAACAGCCTTTTACTTATTAATGAGAATACCACATCAGTTGGAATATAGACGTCCCCAAAATATACACCGAAAATTTGAAAGGAATAAAATATATGGAAATTGAGTAAAAGAAAACTTATACAAAATTACCAGAAAAAGGTTGTTTTTAAAAAAGTTTTAAATATTTCTAAAATCTTTCTAAGATGTTTCTAATAATGCCAACCTCAGAAAGTCATTGTGAGAAGATAAAAAATGGATTTGAAGTTGACACTTTAAAACACTAAAAAAATGAGAGAATGACCTCCAGGGAGTAGACTGTAGCTACTCCCAACAAAGAAATACACAGAAGAAATAGAACAAAGGATATCATATAAGAATTCCATAACTGGGGCAGGGGGGTGGATTGAGCATGTATAGAAAGTGAGGGATAACTGATGGACAGTCTATTTATTCCATTGGTGTCCACACAATGGCAAGCAATCTGGAGGAAGGCCCCGAGGACGCTGGGTGGGTCCCTGTGGGGGATGTATAAGAGGTCATGCCCCAATGGAGGAAGTACCCACAATGATGAGATCACAGATCCTTTGAAGAATCAAAATATATTAATATTATTCTCATGCTTCCTCATCTTTTCATTGAGAGTACAATTATAGGTCTCAGTTAGGTTTTATGCCAAGCTGGGAGAAAACTTTATCCTCTGTTCAGACCAAGAAGAAGAAAAATAGCTCAAATCTGTAGAGAACATTTTGGTTGCAAAATATTTTCACGCATGTGTGTTACTTCTTTTGAACCTTACAACAACCTCATGGGAAAAATAGAGAACATTTTTGTTTTTTTCAGGTAGTGAAAATATATTCACCCCCAAGTGAGAGGACTGAGGGTGATAGAACAAGGAACATAAACCCAAGCTTACTCACTCAGAAAGAGAAAAAATAAAGTCAAACCCGGGTCTTTGGACTTCAGATCCTACGTACCTTTCCTCATATGCTACCTCTCTGTAAAGATTCAGCATAACTTTAAAAAAATCACCAATCAAACTTCTGTCATGAACGTGACTTTCATTTAATGTAACACATGTGATTTGCATAATAAAAATAAATAAATATATTTATTTATATATTATTTATTTATATTTATATATAATATATATAATAAATATATATAATAAATAAAGCAGATTTATGTAAAATGAATCATACTTCCCTGTTGAAAACATTGGACCTATTATTTATTCTGCTGTTTTTTAGTCATATCAGACTCCTCATGACCCAATTTGAGGTTTTCTTTTTTTATAAAAATTTAAAATTTTTAATTTTTACATTTTTTTGAGGTTTTCTTAGCAAAAATACTGGAGTGGTTTGGCATTTCCTTCTCCAGCTCATTTGACAGATGAGGAAACTGAGGCAAACAGGGTGAAGTGGTTTGCCTAGGTTCTCACTGCTAGTGTTTGAGGCCAGATTTGAACTCATGAAGGTCAGATCCAGTGCTCTATCCACCGTGTTACCTAGCTTCCCTCTTTAGACTGAAAAATAATTGAACTTTTGAATATAAGAATATCACATTGATGATAATGCAAACAACATATCCTATTTGACAGGATAATAGCAACTCATGGATAAAGCAAATAACAATAATTCTTTTGATAAATAATTCTTGAGTACCATACTGATTCTTTCCCTTTCCTTTTGTTAGCTATTCTATTGTATCTGCAGGGGTAGGGTACTCTATAGCAGTGACCTTGGCAGCACTGTGGCAGAGAGAATGTGTCTCCTTCATGGCCTGTTCTTTGAACTTTAATATTTGTGTTCTCCAAAGCTACAGGGACTATTCAGGGGGGAGCTTCTGAAATCTTACTTGGCATGAATGACTGAAGAGATTTCAAAACTTGTTTTTCTCTCTGCTGGATTCCCACTGTTGCTTTTCTTGTCTTCTCGTTATCTCTTATCCTCAATAGAGCTATGATGATGATGGTGATGACTGGCATTTATGCAATACTTTAATGTTTATAAATTTCTTCATTGACATCATCTCATTTGATCTTCGCAAGAACTCTATGGTATTTGTAATGTAAATATTATTTTTGTCCTCATTTTGCAAAAGGGGAAATTGAGGCACGGAGAAGTTAAGATGCATGGGACTCATAACTAATCTAAGGGCCCCTACAGGATCTAACCCAGATCTCCTAACTCTAAATCAGTCTGATGCTCAGCCCCATCCCTTACCACCACTTCCCTGACATAGACAAACAGACACACCACACACATGCTTGCCCAGGCAAAAATATCCATAAAGAATTTTTCTTTAAGTCTCAGAATAATGAAATAAATGCTGCCTCTAAATGCATTTAGAATAAGAAAGTCCTAAGTCATTCATTTAATTAACAATTGGACTTCTTGTTTGGTTATTTTTTTTATTTGCACCTGACTCTTTGTGAGCCTATTTGGGGTTTTCTTAACAAAGGTACTGGAGTGCTTTGACATTTTCTTCTTCAGCTCATTTTATAGAAGAGGAAACTGGGGCAAAGAGAATTAAGTGACTTGGCCAGGGCCACATAGCTAATGTTTAAGGCCAGATTTGAACTCAGGTCCTCCTGACTCCAGGCCTTACACTCTATCTACCGTATCACCCAAGTGCCCCTAAAATAACCCTTTCCTTCATAATGAGCAAATTTTATTGGGCGAGGCAATGTGCCACATATATGTTGTTGTTCAGACACGTCCAATTTTTTGTGGCCCTGTGGTCCGTATAGCACACCAATACTGTCTGTGGGATATGTACTATAAAGTGTTCTCTGTTGTAGGCTCAGGTTTTACCAGAACAAATAGAATCGGTACTAATTTCTAAAGAAAAAAAAATATAGAACATCTTGACAGCTGTAGAATGTCAAAGAGCCTTGGAAGTGATGCATAAGAAATTGGCAGAAAACTCCCAAATGAATTTCTAAGACCTAAATCAGAGCTACTTTTAGGCTTTGATGAACAACTGACAAAGTCCAAGGACTGTCCTTCCTGCCACTTCTGTCATTTCAGGATATTTTTTGCATCCTTTTCTTGAAGGACCTATTTCCTACGGTCACCATTAATAGCTTGTTTACTAAAGTCATTACTGCTCCTAAGAATATCTGTGCTCTGATAAAAGCATCCTTTAGCCATATAAAGATAACTCATAAACTGTGGAACCACAAATCCCTGGGTTCAAGTCCTGCTTCAGATAGATACTGGCTAGACTGACATGGAATAAATCATTTAACTTCTGACGGCCCCAGGAAACTTTCTAAGCTACAAGTTGGCAAAAGGAATTTCCTCGCTTGGAATTTGCTAAATCAAGGAAATCAGAAGTCTCAATCCTGCTACCCACCTCCCCCAAAGAAAGAGATACTCAGCGATTTGAAGACCCATAAGAATCAATCTCTCATTATTGGATTTCCAGCTCATGACAACTGTATAACAGATTTAGGGGTTGGGGTGACAGACCCTTCCAATGATAATAATAGCAACAACCCTGTCACATTTAGATAGTATTTTATTTTATTTTATTTTATTTTATTTTATTTTAGAAGAGCAGTACCAAGAAGAAGTCTAAGATTTTCTTTTTCTTTTCTGGGGTGTTTATAGTACCTTTTTGTAAAATTTGGGTTAAGGATTTGGTCATTATTATATTATATCTATATATTATACATTTTGGAGTTTCTAAACTTTTTCTGTATTGTCAGCTGGCTTCATATGTCCTCTGCAGCTTCTGCAAAATTCCCCCAAAAAACCTCCTTTTAAATTTCTTATGTCAGTGGGTGATATATGAGACCACAATATACCAAAAGGAATTGTAACCAATATGGAAGGGACACCTGTATTCTTTAAGGGCAGGTCCAACCAAGTCACCCCCTCCTCTGATCAAAAGACTCCATAGCTCCCCATGACCCTAGGATCAAATATAAACTTCTTCACTAGATAACTATTTAAAGCTCTTCACAATCTGGCTCCAATCTACCCTTGCCAGTTTATTTCATTTTACCTCTCCTCACATATCCCGTGTTCGTCAATATAATTCCCTTGATGTACGTGAGATGTCTTCTGCTTTTTCCCATGCCATACCACATGCCTTGAATATTGTCCCTCTGCATTACCAACTTTAAGAATTCCTCTCGTTTTTGTTCAGGCTTTTCAGTCATGTCTGTCTCTTTTTGATCCCAGTTGGAATTTTCTTAACAAATGGTTCAACATCAGAAATTAATGAGATGTTATCAGTAGGAATGACATGAAAGAAAAATCATTAAGATCTATTTTCTTCCTGCATTCTAAGGACATGGGACCTTTCCATCTGACTTATGGGGAAACCTTCCGTATATACTCTCTCTCCTTTAGACTGTGAGCTCCTCGAGGGCAGGGACTCCCTTCCTTTTCTCTCTGTATCTCCAGTGTTTGGCACAATGCTTTGCAGATAGTAAGCATTTAATAAAAGTTTCATTTGTTCATTATTATGCAAGTTCTTTGAGGTAAAGGATTATTTTGGTTTTGTCTTTTCATTACCAGTAAGAGAAAAAAAAATTAACATTTATTACTATTTTTATTATTCCATGTCCTAATGTAGGACCTTTTATGCTTAATAAATGCTTTGGAATGAAGGAATTCAAAGTAATCATGAAATCATATATTTAGAACTGAAAGCTAGCTTAGAAGTCATCTAGTTGGTTGATAAAGAAATTTTATTGACAAAGAAACTAAGGCCTAGAGAAGTCATGTGACTTGTCCAAAGTTTTACAAGTTAGCAAATTTTAAAAAAAGCAAACAGATTCTGACTCTAAAAAGGATATTTTAGAAAATATTTATAGCAATGTACTTACAAATGCATATAACATTATATATATAAATATACTATGTATGTTATATTATATATTATAAATATATAAATATAAATATATAAATATATACATAACATACAAAAACATGTTTATTTATATATAACAATATATTTTATTTATATATTTTTAATTATATATATAATATATATTATTTATATATATTATTATACATAATATTATTATATATTATTATTATTTTTATATATATATTTTATATATATAATATAATTTGTAACAAGAATATAATATATGGTCTTTATAAATATGTAATAAATAATAATGTTTATCCAAGAGAAACAAATTCTTATATTAGCTATATGTAAGTCTATATCTCATTTTTTTCTCTCCCATCTCTCTCATAGTTGAATTTGTAAAGTGCTTTTTTATACATCATCTGAGCTGATTCTCACAACCAGAAAGGAGTAGTTAGGGAAGATTTTCTTTTCCTTTAGTAGATGTTGTCATTAGGATCTAGAAAGTTTCAGTGATTTAGTAAAGGTCACATTACTCCAGATAGCAAAACCAGGCCCAGAATCTGAGTCTTCCACCTCTCAATTCAGCTTCCTCTATTATTGCACCAGAGCACTGTTCATCAAATAAGGAAAGTGAAGGAGAGTGTGCTACCAGGAATTATGAGCATCTGTTTGTATACATTCCCATTCTGAAAGGATTAGTCCCTGAATGAAAGTTCAACCCACCTTTTTGTTCCATATTTTGATTTAATTGATTATGGAAGATGCCAAGGTCATCCACAGCATCCTGAGGCATCATCAGTTATCTCGACTTTTGTCTTGCCACTGAACGTGGAAGAAAGAATGAGACTGATGACTTTGTACAACCCTGATTCACTTAAATCCAAATTACACTTCAGTTAAAAGGCAACTCCAATGATGCCATTTTAGTCTTCAAGTACAAAGGACAACCAATCAACTTCACCCAGACTACATTTATACTAGAATTCCTGGATTCAGATTGATCCTATTTTGTTAATTATTATTATTGTATAATAATATATTATATAATAGAAATATAATAATTAATATTATTAATATACAGATGTCTAGGATCTAGGAAAATGGTGAGCTTAGTGGTTGTTTAGTTTATTGTTGTACATTATCTCCCTCTTGTGCTTATTTACTTATCAATTCTGTGCCAAGAATGAAAACCTTAAATACTAGTAGAACCATTCCCTTGCATTCCATGGCAGGGTCATATGATTAGAGCTCCCTGAAATACATGTTCAAAGGAGATTAGGGCTATTTAGGGGGTGAGGATTCTGAATGATATTTGAACAGGTATGTCTCCAAATCTATACCCTTCTAGACAAGGATATCAGAGTTACTGAAAAACAGAATCTGGAAAATATCAGGAAACATTTCAGTAGGAATCTGAGTCCAAACCATGTTGAGATTGAAAACATTTTCTTCTTTTCTCCAGTTTTACTGAAGTAAAAGTCACAAGACAGATGAGTTAAGTAGGCTTACTATAATTGGAGATTTCCAATTTGGAGCTTTTATCAGGGATGAAGTTGGGATTTCTGTTGATTTATAGGCTGGACTAGAGGACCTCTGAAGTTCTTTCCTACACTGGGGTTGTGAAATTGTCACTTTTAGTAGACCCCAGTTGTACCAAAACAGAAAAAATGGAGTTAGGAAGACTTGGATTTAAATCTTACCCCAGATATTCACTATCTTTGTGATTCTGGATAAATTACTTAATATTTCTGTGTGTCAGTTTCCTCATCTGGAAGGTGGGGTGAACAAGAGCACCTACTTCACAGGGGTGCTGTGTCAAACAATTGCTTTTCAGACCTTAATGCATTATATATGTGTTAAACTATTAGCATTATTAGATGTTACTGGTGCATAAATCATAAAAATGAGAGCAGAAGTTGACTTTTCTCTTTCTGAACCCTGGTGCTTTGGGGAAGTGGGGTCTTTCCAACCTCTGGGAGTTTTTGTTGGGTCCTCTTTAGAGGCCTCTGAATCCTCAGGGCTGGCTGGGAGTTTCTAAGCCATTCCTGTAGACCTACAGAGTTAGAGAGATGTAGGATGGAAGAACTTACACTCTGGGGAGATAAAGGTAATGCAGAACTGATCCTCTCCTATTATTTCTCTCTACTTGTATTTTCTTTGAGTGAGAATTTTTGTTTTGTGCCTAAGTTCTTCATGCAAAGATTTATCTGCTTTGAACTAAAAAACTCTCCTTGCCTCTACCCCAGAGTAATCCCATATAGTTTCATTATGTTTCTTCCATCATCAGTATATTTTAAAGGATTTATGACAAAACACATGATTGCTCTGGAGAAATCCCAAAAGGAGTTTCATTAACAAAGCCTTATCTAGGGGCAGTTACATAGCATGATGGCTAGAGTGCCAGGCCTAGAGTTGAGAGGACCTGGGTTTAAATAGGAACCCAGATACATCCTATCTGTGTGATCCTGGGCAAGTCACTTAATCCTGTTTGCCTAGCTATGGCCTTTCTGTCTTAGAGTTGTTACCAAGAAGAAAGTAAGGGTTTAAAAACCAAGCCTTAGCTGCTAATCTTCAAACCCACCCCAATAGCTTTGTTCCTCTGTCCATGTTTTGTGACATTTCCACAGTGGAATGGGGGTGGGAAAAGGACAGAGGAAGATTTGAGCAAAGTTATATTCTATCTCTTCTCCTCAAAGGCTCTTTTGTTAACACTACCATGCTTCTCTTTTCTGACCTAAAAGGCTTTAGGGAACATTACCTCCTCCCCATGAGAAGGTTGGGGAACTCATCAATAGAGAGAATTGGTAGCACTAAGTTTGTGCCATTTGTAGGCTGAAGATGATAGGTACAACATGATAGTTGGAACACTCAAATTCTGGTTTAAAAGCAAATTTATTTTTAAAATATAAAAAAATATTTAATATATTTTTATTTAATTTTAATTCTTTTAGTCAATTTATAACATTATTCCTTGGTTACAAGAATCATATTCTCCCCTCCCTTCCCCAACCCCTCCCATGGCCGACATGCAGTTCCACTGGGTATTACATGTGTCCTTGATCAGAACTCATTTCCATGTTGTTGATGTTTGCACTAGGATATTCATTTAGAGTCTACATCCCCAATCATATCCCCTAGACCCATGTAACCAAGCAGCTGTTTTTCTTCTATGTTTCTGCTCCCAAAGTTTTTCCTCTGAATGTGAATAGTCTTCTTTCTCAATTCGAGTTGTTCAGGATCTCTGTATTGCCACTAATGGAGAAGTTCATTATATTCAATTGTACCACAGTGTGTCAGTCTCTGTGCCCAGTGTTTTCCTGGTTCTGTTCCTCTCACTCTGCATCACTTCTTGGAGATTGTTCCAGGCCCTATGGAATTTCTCCACTTTGAGCACAATAGCATTCCATCACCAATATATACCACAATTTGTTCAGCCATTTCCCAATCGAAGGGCATCCCCTCATTTTCCAATTTTTTGCCACCACAAAGAGCGCAGCTATGAATATTCTTGTACATATATTTTTCCTTATTATCTCTTTGGGGTACAAAACCAGCAGTGCTATAACTTGGTCAAAGGGCAGCCAGTCTTTTAGCACCCTTTGGACATAGTTCCAAATTGCCCTCCAGAATGAATGGATCAATTCATTACTCCACCAGCAATGCATTAATGTCCCGACTTTGCCACATCCCTTCTAGCATTCATTACTTTCCTTTGCTGTCATGTTAGCCAATCTGCTAGGTGTAAGGTGATACCTCAGAGTTGTTTTGATTTGCATCTCTCTGATTATCAGAGATGTAGAACATTTTTTCATGTGTTTATTAATAGTTTTGATTTCTTTATCTGAAAATTGCCTATTCATATCCCTTGCCCATTGATCAATTGGAGGATGGCTTGATTTTTTGTACAATTGACTTAGCTTTTTATCAATTTGAGTAATTAGACCTTTGTCAGAGGTTTTTGTTATGAAGATTGTTTCCCAATTTGTTGCTTCCCTTCTAATTTTGGTTGCATTGGTTTTGTTTGTACAAAACCTTTTTAATTTGATGTAATCAAAATTATTTATTTTACATTTTGTGATTTTTTTCTAGCTTTTGCTTGATTTTGAAATCTTTATTTTCCTAAAGATCTAACATGTATGCTATTCTATGTTCACATTACTTATAGTTTCCTTTTTTATATTCAAGCTATTTACCCATTCTGAGTTTATCTTGGTGTAGGTTGTGAGGTGTTGATCCAAGCCTAATCTCTCCCATACTGTCTACCAATTTTCCCAGCAATTTTTATCAAAAACTGGGTTTTGGTCCCCAAAACTGGGATCTTTGGGCTTATCATAGACTGACTTGCTGAGGTCACTTAACCCCAAGTCTATTCCACTGATCCTCCTTTCTGTCTCTTAGCCAGTACCAAATTGTTTTGATGACCACTGCTTTATAGTATAGTTTGAGATCTGGGACTGCAAGGCCACCTTCCTTCACATTTTGTTTCATGATTTCCCTGGATATCCTTGATCTTTTGTTCTTCCAAATGAACTTTGTTATGGTTTTTTCTAATTCAGTAAAAAAGTTTTCTGGTAGTTCAATGGATATGCCACTTAATAAGTAGATTAATTTGGGTAGGATTATCATTTTTATTATGTTAGTTTGTCCTACCCATGAGCAATCTATGTTTCTCCAATTGTTTAGATCTAGTTTTAATTGTGTGGAGAGTGTTTTGTAGTTGTGTTCATATAGTTTCTGTGTTTGTCTTGGCAGATAGATTCCTAAGAATTTTATATTGTCTAGGGTGATTTTAAATGGAATTTCTCTTTCTAACTCATGCTGCTGAATTGTGTTGGGAAAATATAGAAATGCTGATGACTTAGGTGGGTTTATTTTGTATCCTGCAACTTTGCTAATAGGATTCTTTAAGTAGACCATCATATCATCTGCAAAGAGTGATAGCTTGGTCTCCTCATTGCCCATTTTAATACCTTCAATTTCTTTTTCTTCTCTAATTGCTACTGCTAGTGTTTCTAGTACAATGTCAAATAGTAGAGGTGATAATGGGCATCCTTGTTTCACTCCTGATCTTATTGGGAATGCATCTAGTTTATCCCCATTGCAGATGATATTACGTGATGGTTTTAGATATATACTGTTTATTATTTTTAGGAATGACCCTTCTATTCCTATGCTTTTTAGTGTTTTTGATAGGAATGGGTGTTGTTTTTTGTCAAAGACTTTTTCTGCATCTATTGAGATAATCATGTGATTTTTGTTAGTTTGCTTGTTAATATGGTCAATTATGTGGATGGTTTTCCTAATATTGAACCATCCTTGCATTCCTGTTATAAATCCTACCTGGTCATAGTGAGTAACCCTTGTGATCACTTGCTGGAGTCTGTTTGCTAGTATTCTATTTAAGATTTTTGCATATATATTAATTAAGGAGATTGGTCTGTAGTTTTCTTTCTCTGTTTTTGACCTTCCTGGCTTTGGACTCAGTACCATATTTGTACCTTAAAAAGAATTTGGTAGAACTCCTTCTTTGCTTATTCTGTCAAATATTTTGTATAATATTGGGATTAGTTGTTTTTTGAATGTTTGATAGAATTCATTTGTGAAGCCATCTGGACCTGGGGATTTTTTCTTAGGGAGTTCTTTGATGGTTTGTTCAATTTCTTTTTCTGATATGGGGTTGTTTAGGTAGTCTGTTTCTTCCTCTGTTAGTCTAGGAAATTTATATTTTTGTAAATATTCATCCATATCGCCTAGATTGCCATATTTATTGCCATATAAGTGGGCATAATAGTTTTTAATGATTGCCTTACTTTCCTCTTCATTAGAGGTGAGGTCTCCCTTTTCATCTTGAATATTATCAATTTGGTTTTCTTCTTTCCTTTGTTTAATTAGATTGGCCAGAACATTGTCTATTTTATTTGTTTTTTCAAAGTACCAGCTTCTAGTCTTATTTATTCAATCAATAGTTCTTTGACTTTCAATTTTATTAACTTATCCTTTGATTTTTAGGATCTCTAATTTAGTCTTCATCTGAGGATTTTTAATGTGTTCAGTTTCTAGTTTTTTAATTTGCATGTCCAATTCATTGACCTCTGCCCTCCCTCATTTGTCAATATATGAACTCAAGGATATAAATTTCCCCCTGCCTACTGCTTTGGCTGCATCCCATAGATTTTGAAAGGATGTCTCATCATTTTCATTTTCTTCAATGAAGTTATCAAATTGTTTCTATGATTTGTTCTTTAACTGATTTTGGAGAATCATATTGTTTAATTTCCAATTAATTTTTTATTTGTCTCTCCATGTACCCTTACTAATTATTATTTTCATTGCATTGTGGTCTGAAAAGGTTGCATTTATTATTTCTGCTCTTTTGCACTTGTTTGCAATGTTTTTATGCCCCAGTACATAGTCAATCTTTGTGAATGTACCATGAGCTGCTGAAAAGAAGGTGTATTCCTTTTTGTCCCTATTTATTTTTCTCCACATATCTACTAACTCTAAGTTTTCTAAGATTTCATTCACTTCTCTTACTTCTTTCTTATTTATTTTTTGGTTTGATTTATCTAGTTCTGATAGAAGAAGGTTCTATTCGCTTGTGTTTTATGGGTGAGTTCATTCCATTCACATTCAGAGTTATGATTAACAACTGTGTATTTCCCAGCATTTTGATTTCCACTCCTAGGCTTGCCCTTTCTTCTTTCATTATTTCCTTCTAACTAGTATTTTGTTTTTAATTGCTCTCTAATTCCCATCCTTATTTTACTTCCCTTTCTAACCCCCTTCTTATTCCCCTCTTGTTTTCTTTACAGTCTTTTTAAACTACCTACCCCCACCCCCTCCCTCCCTTGTATTGCTTCCCTCCCTACCAGTCTGTTTGTTACCCTTTACTTCCCTATAGGGCACAAATCTATTCTCTGCCCCAATGTATCTGATTGTTTTTCCCTCTTTGAGTCAATTTCAATGCAACTAAGAGTTGAGTATTTCCTATCTCCAACCTCTTTACCCTTCCAGTGTATTGATATTCTTGCCCCTTCCTGCCATGAGCTTCTTTGTGACATATAAATTTACCCCCTTTTGTTTCTTTTCCCATTTCTCTTAGTATTAACCTCTTTTTAGACTCTAGTTGTATATATATATATATGTACATATATATATATATATATACTTATGCATACATATATCTATATACATATTTATGTCTTGACATTTCATCCTATACAGTTTGTCACTGTTCCCTCTAAGTATAATTCTTCTAGCTACTTAGGTGATAATAACAAATTTTAAGAGTTACCAATGACCTCTTTTCTTATAGTGATACGTATCATTTTAACTCATTGGGCCTCTTAAAAAAAGTTTTTTAATTTTTGTTTTTTGCTTTTGCTTTTCTTTTTTCCCTCTTTCTTAATTACCTTTTGATGATTCTCTTGAGTTCTGTGTTTGGGCATCAAATTTTCTGTTCAGGTCTGGTCTTTTCTTTACAAATGCTTGGAATTCTTCTATTTTGTTAAATGACCATACTTTGCCCTGTAAGAATATAGTCAGTTTTGCTGGATAGTTGATTCTTGGTTGTAGACCTAGTTCCCTTACTTTCCAGAATATCATATTCTATGCCTTTCAGTCTTTCAGTGTAGATGCAGTCAGAGCCCATGTTATTCTCAATGTAGTTCTATCGTATCTGAATGACTTCTTCTTAGGAGCATGTAATATTTTTTCCTTGGTCTGATAGTTCTTGAATTTGGCTATAACATTCCTGGGTGTTGTCAGTTGGGGATTAAGTACAGGAGGTGATCTGTGGATTCTTTCAATCTCCACTCTCCCCTCTTGTTCCAGAACATAGGGGCAGTTTGATAATTTCCTGTAGTATGATGTCCAGGCTTTTTCTTTTGTCATGGTCTTCCGGTAGACCAATGATTCTTAATTGTCTCTCCTAGAAAGATTTTCTAATTCTTCTGTTTTGTGAATGAGGTGCTTCATATTTTCCTCGATTTTTTCATTCTTTTGATTTTGTTTTATAGTGTCCTGCTGCCTTGTGAAGTTGCTTGCTTCTAATTGTTGTATTCTGGTTTTTAAATATTAGATTTCATCCCTGGCTTTTTGGTCACCCTTCTCCTTCTTGTTTGATTTTCTTTGGAGATCATGTTTCATTTTCTTTGTCTCATCTTTCATCTCCTTTGCCTCATTTTCAAGCTGATTAATTTTGGCTTTCAGGACACTGTTTTCTGTTTCCAGATGACTTATCTTAGTTTTTAAGTTCTTTTCCCAATTGTCTTCAGCCTCTCTTAATTGTGTTTTGAATTGTATTTTGAGTTCTTCCAAAGCCTGTGTCCAATTTGCTGGAGTTTCTATGTTTTTGCTTGATGTTCCGTAATCCTCCTCTGTTCCATTTGCTCTTTGTTCATTGCCTGGATAGAAGCTGCCAATTGTAATTTCTTTTTTCTTTTTCTGTTTTTTGCTCATATTTATCCCTTCTTTACTCCCTGTAGTTTCCTGTGCTTTTGCTCCTTTCATTTTGTGTTGGATCTCTGGTTTTGGTCTTTTCTGTCAGCCTTCACCCTTGGAGCTTAGTCAGCACATCTCTCAGTACCGTCTGTGGGTGAGGGGTGTTGGAGCTTGAGCTTCCTGGCCCTCTGAGAGCTAGATGAGATTAAATCCAGCTGTGTTGACCTTGCAGAGCTGTATGTGCCCTGAGGCCAAAACCTTGGTGGGGGGAGGGCAATTTGGAATATCTCTGATGCTGCAACTAGACTGCCCACTCTGTGCTTCTTCTCCAACTGCTTCCCTACCACCTGTGTTCGATGCTCTGAGCCTGGCACAGCTTTGCCCACAAGGTACTCCCTCCACACCAGTACCCTTGCCTGCCCAGAGGTTCCAGCCACCGCTGGAGGCTTAGTGCTTTAGGTGGGGGAGAGGTCCTGGGATCTTCCTTCTTCTTTCCCCTTAAACCCAGAGAGTTATTGAATTCAGGCTTTTTGGGGTATAGACCTTTTACGTTGAGTCCAGCAGGAGGGTTCCTTGGCTCTGTCCTGTTGTTAGGTCTGGTTTTCAGTCCACTAGGGGCATTTAGTTATTAATCAGTATGGAAGGGCCTTTAGAGGTCTAAACTTTCACTGCCTCTAAGCCGCCATTTTGACCTATTTAACATTTTTTTAAATTAAAAAATATGTTTTAAAAGATCAAATTTATTCCTGAGGATAAATTTTCAAATTCATGAATTTCTTAAATTTTGAATTGTGTGAGGGGAATTCTTGTTAATATAAATGGGAAATAGATAGAAGTCATGTGAGATAGTGGTTAGTGAGCTGAAGGCTCAGACTTAGACTATCTGGATTCAAGTCTTTCATCTGCTGCATACAGGATGTGTGACCCTGAACTTAAACTTTTATTTGCTCTGTGTATTTATCTCAAATATATATAGTTGTTTGTCTGTTGCTTCTCCTATTAGAATGGGAGTTGGAGGGCAGGGACTACTTGCAACCCAGGTAACTTTTTTATCAGTTGCTCTGTTTGGTTTCTACCACAGGGAACATCTTACCTTCCTGAAGATAAACTAATAACCTGAAAACTCAGCATTGTGCTAATTGACTCAGTTTTTGATACTTAGCATCTTCCCCATCTCCCTCAGTTTCCTCTCCCTTAAATTCCTCCCATAGCTCTGAGGTGTCTGAACTTTCAGAACTTTCCAACTAACTCTCCACGTTCCACCTCTGCTTGGTTTAAACTCCACAGACCATGAGGTTCCCATGTAGAGTACTCCCTGGAACTCCCCCCACCTTTGGTTTCCTTTTAAGTGTTTTCTTCCTTTCATTAGATTGTAAGCTCCTCGAGGGCAGAGACTATATTTTACTTATTTGTATCCCCAGTACAGTGCTTGGCACACAATAAATATTTTATACATTTTTATTGAATTGAATTGAATCATTCTTGACCACTGATGAGATTTTAATTGTCATTTGTCCTTTGCTGTCATTGTTTTTAAACTCTTATTTTTCATCTTAGAATGAATACAGTGTATGAGTTCCAAGGCAGATGAGCCAAAAAAGCTAAGCAATTGGGATTAAGTAATTTACCCAGAGCCACACAGCTAGGAAGTATCTGAGACCAGATTTGAACCTAGGACCTCCTGGTTGCTAAATTTGACTCAATCCACTGAGCTACCTAACTGCCCCTTGTCCTTCATTTTTGAAGATGAACAATGACATCTTTGGCTCTGAGTAATTGATTGTAGGAGAAATAGAACCAAAACACAGATAAAAATCAGGGATAATTTGAAGGTTGAGAGCTGGAGCTACTGGGAGGATGATGATGTCTTCAACAATAAAAAGGGGTGGGGTGCAGCTAGGTAGCTCAGAAGGTAGAGCCAGGCTTAAAAATGAGAAGTCCTACTTTTAAATCTGACCTAGATACAACCAATACATGATATTGATTCCAAGACAGAATGTGAGGATTTAAAAAAAAACAATAAAAAGTAAGTTCTGAAGAAGTAAGAGTTTGGGAGGAAAGATAATGAATTCTGTTTTGAACATATTGAGTTGGAGATACCTACAGAACATCCAGTTTGAGGTGTCTAAAAGGTAGCTGGCAATGTGAGACTATGGCTCAGGGGAGATACTATATATAGATATACTTTCCTTTATTACGCTTGGCTTTATTGTGCTTCAAAGATGTCTCATTTTTAACAAATTGAAGGTCTGGCAACCCTGAGTTGAGCAAGTCTAGTGGTGCCCTTTTTCCAACAGTGTGTTCTCACATTGTGTCTCTGAATTACATTCAGGTAATTCTAACAGTATTTCAAGTTTTATTATTACTATATAGTTATTATATATTCTATTATTATTATTATAGTGATCTGTGATCACTGATATTTTTTGTCAGTTCACAAATATTTATTTTTAATATATTTTCCTAATTACATGTAATAACAATTTTTAGCTTTCATTTTCTTTTTTAATTTTGAAAAATTTATTTAATTAATTTATAATATTTTTCCATGGTCACAAGATTCATGTTCTTTCCCTCCATTCTCCCCTCATGTGCCATTAATCAAGACCTATTTCCATATTATTGATAAATGCACTAGGTTGTGATCATTGATCTTTAATGTTACTATTGTTATTGTTTGGAGAGACAAGATTGAGTCCACATAAGATAGCAAACTTCATGGGTAAACTTGTGTTCTGTGTTCTGACTATTCTACCCACTCACTGTCCTAGCTCTTTTTCTCTCCTCCAGTCTCCCTATTCCCTGAGTCACAACAATATTGAAATTAGGCTGATTTGTAATCATAGAACGGCCTCTAAATGTTCAAGTTAAAGAAGAGTCAATCAATGGGGAAAATTTCAATATTGTCTTATTTTGAGAAATTGCTTCAGCCATCAATCAACATTGTGGCAGGACCCTCTCCTAGCAAAGAGATTATAACTTGCTGAAGGCTCAGATAATAGCAATAAAGTATTTTTAAATTAAGATATATGTATATATATATATATAGTTTCTTTAGACATAAAACTGTTACACACTTAATAGACTACAGTATAGTGTAAACAACTTTTATATGCACTGGGAAACCAAAAATTTTGTGTGACTCACTTTATTGAGATATTTGCTTTATTGCGGTGGTCTGGAACTAAACATTCTAAGGCATGCCTGTAAAGATCTGGCAATCATTTGCAAAGAGATCATTGAACCTATGGGAACTGATGAAATCACCACATCAGACGGTATAAGGAAAAGAGAGAAGAGTGCCCGGGAGCATAGTGGGACACCCATAGTTGGTAGACATGACATAAATAAAGAACTAGCAAAGGAGCCTGAGGAGTGGTCAGACAAGTAGGGCTCTCTTTTCTCTGCTTCAGGAACCTACCTGAATCTTTCTCCTTCTCATCTCTGTCCTGAGAGTTCATGATTACTCACTCACCAGACATTCTGGAAACACTCCCATCTGCCCACGGGCCATTCCTGGGAAACATCACCCCCTACTTTGCTCGACACGGGCTTGTGGTAGATTATGTTTCCTTAAGAACACGTGACCTCTATTATAAGCAAAACCATTTTAGCAACTAGAACTATCCAAATGTGAAACAGGTGCCTGGGGAGTTAGCGGGATTTTTACTGGCTAGGGCTCTTCACAAAGGCTTCATGATGCCTCATTGAGTGATGTAGAGAGGATTCTTATAGAGATGTGGATGGGTTAGATCTATCTCTGAGATGTGGTAGTTAATTTTTTATAATCTAACAGAAAAGAATATTCACTTTGGTTATCATTTGTATTCATAAACAATTTATATTTGCTGTACATAAAGAGAAACATCTGGTATTGGAAACTTTTATTTTTGCCACCTAATTATTATTCTTAGGATCAGGTATTATGATAGATTATTTTGGTTACATAAAACAATGATGTTAGCTAGTCAAACACTGACCAGATGGTGTTTAGGATTATAATTCCATGATTTATTTTTATCATTTTTTCCCTAATAATCTCTCTCTCTCTCTCTCTCTCTCTCTGTCTCTCTGTCTGTCTCTGTCTGTCTGTCTGTCTGTCTGTCTCTCTCTCTCTCTCTTTCTCTCTCTCTGTCTCTTTCTCTCTCCAAATGTACTTATGTATCTTGCAGAAACTGAAGATATTGGTATTTGAAAATTCTGTGGGGCATGAGAGACAGAGAGACAGAGAGAGAGACAGAGAGAGAGACAGAGACAAAGACAGAGAGAGAGACAGAGACAGAGAGACAGAGAGAGACAGAGACAAAGACAGAGAGAGACAGAGACAGAGACAGAGACAGAGAGACAGAGAGAGAGATAGAGAGACAGACAAATAGACAGACAGAAAGAGAGAGAGAGAGAGAGAGAGAGAGAGAGAGAGAGAGAGAGAGAGAGAGAGAGAGAGAGTTGACTCTGAAGCTGCCTCTGCTATGTGCCAGTTGTGTGACCCTAGACAAGTCGCTTAACTTCTGATTGGTGGCTCTCTCAATTCTAGAGAAAATGTCACCCAACACTGGTAAAGAGAGTTTTCTGATGTTGAAATTCTCTGTGCTAATGAAATCATAGAACCAGTTCCTATCCTTATGGATTGATGTATATGTGTGCTCATATATCTATGTATATATGATTATATACAAGTACATACATGTATTACCTGCCAAACATTCAGACTCTACTGCAGAGAATGCAACTCCAATGGGCTGACAACATTGTTCAAATGCCAAACACAAGTTTTCCTAAAAGACTATATTGCAAAGAATTCACACAAGGCAAGCATTCACGCGGTGGTCAGAAGAAGTGATAGAAGGACACTTTAAAGGTCTCTCTGAAGAACTCTGATATCAGTTTTGAGACACGGAAGACATTGATGGGCCCAGGACCATCCAGCATTGCATATCACCCTCAACAAAGATGCTGTGCTCTGTGAGTAAAGCAGAATTGCAATAGCTCAAAAGAAACATGAGATGCACAAATTTAGAGGCATCTCAAATATTCATATGAACTATTTATGACCAACCTATAGAAGAACCCTTTGAGCTCTTACTAGTCTGATCAGTTCCAGTTGTATACACTATACTTTGACCCTGGTGGCCTTTGAGTATGAAGGACAACAACCAGTGTGTGTGTGTGTGTGTAGACAGATATGTATATGTCTCCATCCTTTTAGTACAGAAATAATGTTGCCATATTGAGATTCAGCCATTTTTTCATATCAATTATATGCAGCCATTAGGAATACATGGAAGAACCAAAATGAGAGCTATTTCTTACTGAATGATTAAAATACCTGGGAAGACCAGATGATTTTTTGAACACTTTTCCAGGATCACTAACTAGTAAGAAACCAACAGATGGCAGCTTAGGCTCTTTGCCAGTTGTATCAAGGGATTTCCAAAGTGTCCACCAAGAGAAGTGCTTATAATTTCACCTCCAATGAACTTGGGTTTTATTCAGTTAAATTATTATGTTTTGTGAGTTTAAAGCCATATTTATGCAATAGAGTTAATTTGTGTGCCCTCTTCTGGCACTAAAATATTAATTTATGCCATTAAAACATATTCCACTTAGTCTCAATAGCTATGTCTATTTAAGGATCCTTCCATGAGTGTAAACCAGTACATGTTTACCAATAAATTATGTAGTTAGGTGGAACCCAAGGGAAAATCATAAGATCCAACAGCACTTATCTTTGTGCTTTATGCTGTGGACATTTTAGAGAAATTAAAATGCATATGTTAATTTGATATAAATCTACATGAATTACATAGCTATATAATTAGCACCTAGAGGTTCTTTGGCAAATTTTCTCTCCATGCTGCAGCTCCAGAGTCAATTCTAAAACAGTCTTTGGAAGGAGAAAGCTTCCTAATTAGGTACTCTTAGCTAAATAATTGAGCAAATCAGTTGATTGTAACAGCCTGTGGGAGAGAAAAGAAAAAAATGGTAATGTCTTCATTTGGGAAATAATAAGCTCACACTGAAAAGGAAATCAAGACAGCGTCTGGTACAAAGTTGAGAGAGAGAATTGAAAAAGACACCTTTCGTTTGATATCCTTTTGGGGGAATTCTGTAATGAGCTCTCATTGGAACCTCGACAGGGATTTTGGTGTCTGTGTTTACTTAATGGTAATCTCAAAGGGTTCATTCTAGTTCACATGCCCTGCTTCATTTAGACCTCTGGGGAGCCATGAAAGAAAAATAGACCAGGCTGGAATTTTACTCCAAAAAAATAAATCTCTTCCCTTGTGTGCCCATGAAGCTTGTTCCCTTGACATGGCCACTGGGACTGAAGAACAGCTCCAAGACAGGCTACCACCTGAAAGGCTCTTTTCATCACTTTCCAGCTTCCCCTATGGATCATATTTAGATTCTACATCTGTCCTAGCCCCTTGTGAGAATTTGAAGGGCTCCTGTGGTCAGCTGCAGGTTTAATTATTCCCACATGCTATTTATCATTCGAATATAATTTTAGGACTAAAATTCAGGATGCCGAAGGACTCTCTAGGTTTTCCAGAAGAACTTCTGAGATGATTTAATCAAGCACATTGTTCTGCCATTAACCTTGTCCTCTGAACTTGGGTATTTCTCTCAGCTGCACTACTTAATTAGTCTATAAGTGAGTGGACTAATTAAGCAGTGCAGTTGAGAGAAATACCCAAGTTCAAAGGACGAGGCTAAGTCTTCAAAGAACAGGAAAACAATATTAGCACATGGAATTAGGAGACAAATGAGCAACAAATGATGCCAGCCATTCTTCCCATAAACTGGGTCACGGTTCTTCTTTCCTCCTTGTGTGTTGCTTGGTTTCCTTCATATTTAAGATGAGACAAAGCGAAAGAAGAAAATGAGAAAAAGAGTTAAAATAGAATCTAAAAGCTGCAATGATATTCGAAAGAAGTGCACCAGGGAGACCAGGCATTACTATGCCAATATGGCGGGCTCCACAAATACTGAACGTGTCTCAAGACAGATCTATTAACAAAAGTTTTTACTTCTATGCAAACTCAAAAGGGAGCAAGGCTGCTTCTAAAAGGAAAAGAATTCTTTTCCCCTTGTTATACTTGAATATCAGTTTTTACGTACATCAGCAAAATATCCTCAATAAGAAGCCAGCTATGCAGGTCTGCCTTCCATGATCAGTATAATCAAAAGGAGATGAAACATCCAGGGGGGAAATTGGGAATTTTCTACTCTGAAATATTGAAAAAGATGCTCCCTTTATGCCTCTCTACATTTATAGATTCTTGAGATCAGGTTTGATTATTCAGCTAGTTTAGTTATATTTCTTTTTTTAAAAAACCCTTACCATCTATCTTGGAATCAATACTGTGTATTGGTTCCAAGGCAGAAGAGTGTTAAGGGCTAGGCAATGGGGTTAAGTGACTTGCCCAGGGTCACACAGCTGGGAAGTATCTGAGGCTAGATTTGAACCCAGGACCTCTCATCTCTGGACCTGGCTCTCAATCCACTGAGCCACCCAGTTGCCCCCACTTTTGGTTATATTTCAAAAATATATAATACTGATAGCTAGCATTTATATGTATATTATATGTATAGTGCTATAAGGTTTGCCAAAGGAATTTATACACATTGCCATTATAGTCTCACACTGATCTTGGGAAACAGGGTGCTATTATCCTCTCTGTCTTAGTAATGAAGAAACCGAGGCTTAAAGGAGTTAAGTAATTTTTCCAGGGTCACACACTTAAAAGTCAGATGCAGAATTTGAATTCAGGTCTTATTGATTCCAAGTCCAATATTCTAGCTTCGATACCAATGAGAGTAAAATAAGTGAAAATAATAATAGGTAACATGTATATAGCATCCACTATGTGCCAATCATTGTGCTAAGTGCTTTACAATTGCTATCTCATTTGATTCTCAGAACCCTGGGAAGTAGATACTATTATTATCCTCATTTTATAGCTGAAGAAACCAAGGAGGAAATGGTTTTTTTGCCGATCTCTGTTTTTTTTTTTTAATTTCTCTCTGCTCTAAGTGGATTTTAATAAATAGTATTAAAATAGTACTTGGAGTATTGCATATTAATTTTAATCTTTACATAAGTGAAATGACTTGCCCAGGATCACACAGCTAGTATCTGAGTCTGGATTTAAACATAGACCTTTCTGATTCCAAGCCTGAAGCTTTAGCCATTACCAGCAAAGGCCATCCATCTACCTACAAAAGAAAACCCTAGCCTCAAAAAACCATCATTTGATCCATCCATTCCTATAACTAGCATCTGTTATAACAGAGACAGAAATGGAAAAATAATGGTTGAGAAGGGTTTTGCAGCAGAAGATCTAGCCGAGCCAAGAACTGAATGACAACCGATTCTGGAACTCAGAGGGAAGATTGGAAGGGAGCACCAACTCCTGCTAGCTTTTGCTTCCTATCCCTGGAGCTGAGCAGATATAAGATATCTGATCTCTGTCATTGATGCCTTGGTGAAAGCTACAGTGAAATTGAAGTGACCTGTTCCTACGTGCTGAGAAGTACCCGCCATATGTAGAAGATTCAGTGGAAGGAGATCCATGTAACAACTAGCCTGATCAAGAGACAGTGACAAATCTCAGTGCTTGGCCCAGCTGGGCTGGACTCCGTCTTCAAGAGTTCAGTCCTTGGCCAGCTAAAGATTGTTTCATTTTATAAACCAACCTGGAGGATTCATTAGATTCAGGTGTCCATAGTGAGGTTTGGGGAGTCTTAGCCAGAGGTAGGTCAGGCAAACGAAGAATTTCCCATTGGGAAATTTAGAAGGGGGAGGCTAGTGAGATTTCTTAGAGCCAGGGAAACTCTGTTCCTTAATCCTCCCTTCCTCATCATTCGTTTATGATCAATAAATTCAATAAATTCCTTTTACCTGCTCATCAACACTGTCTTAGAGGCCTTAGCACACACGGGTGAGACCATCAGCCTTCCTTCACTGAGGGATACTTCACATATAGGCTTAGTATTGTATTAGGGGGTTGTTCTTTAAGGACTATGGTAATGAGGAATCAGATCTGCTACCCTCCTCCCTTTGTCTCCCTCCTCCTTTCTCCCTCCCACTTCAGTTGGTGACAAACTGGAATTCAGTTCTGAGTAAGGTTCCTGATATATCTAATAGATAACTCACTCTTTGAATGGTTGGAACAAGGGATTTATTTAAGGAAGGGGGAGGAAAAGGAAATTGGATGGGAGAGAGGGTTTGGGGTTTTCCTGATCTTAAATAACCCTAAATTGAGAATAATATTGTAGTCTTGAATGAAGGATGTGGCCAGCTGGGTTGAGGATCTTTGAGTCACTTCCAGAATGCTCCTTGATTGACAGCTTCTGCAAATCTTCATCCATTGCCTCTGTTGCAGGTTTTCTTCAATTTACTCATTCACAGTATACCAACATTATTTCACATCCTATGTCTTATCTCTCTTCTCTAGGTAAACTTCACCACTGACCATCAGTGTCTCTACTTCCATAATCCTTTCTTGACTCTGCAGTCTGGCTTCTGAGCTTTTCCTTCAACTGAAACTGCTCTCTCAAAAAACTATGAATGATGTCTTAGTTGCAAAATCTAATAGTCTTGTTTCAATTTTCATCCTTCTAGCCTTCTCTCTAAATGTCAAAACGTGTCAATCACCCTATTCTCATCGATATGCTTTTCTTTCTAGGTTTTTAGGGCACTTCCATTGGCAGGTTGATAAATGATAAAAACAGCCTCCCTGAAGAAGAATATAGGTATGATGCATTTTGGGGTTCAATCTGCATTTTAATATTTTCTCCATACCTGTCTTATGTCTAGCCAATCAACAAAACAGTTAATCAAGCCTCTTCATCTGCAGTATTTGCTCATTTCTAAGGTATAAATGCTCATGCTGAAAATTTAACAACTCACAAACTTTTAGAATTTATTGATAGTACATGAATCAATTCAAGGGCATCATTTTTTCATACAAGAAAAACACAAGACATATACTGAAATGAGTCTCTTCTATGGCCTCATTTCAGGAAATTAAGCAACCATAATGGAAACAAGTGATTTTCTCCAAGTGATAGAGCAATACTACTGCTATTAGGGATGGGGGAGGGGGGGGAGTTTATATTAAAGAAGACAAAGGAAATTATAATGAAGTTAAAATGCATCTCAATGCATTGAGAGCCAGGCCTAGAGATGGGAGGTCCTAGGTTCAAATCTGGCCTCAGCCACTTCCCAGCTTGTGTCACCCTGGGCAAGTCGCTAACTCCAAATGCCTATCCCTAATTGCTCTTCTGCCTTGGAACCAATACACAGTATTGATACTAAGATGGAAGGTAAGGGTTAAAAAAAAAAAAAGAAAATGCTCCAGCACATCTCTGAGCTGCTCTTTCTTGGTTCTCTTCCTATCTTTCTGACCACTCCTTAATCTTTTGTTTTGGATCTTCATGTAGGTCATGCCCATTAATATAAGTGTATTCTAAGACTTTCTCTCAGGCCCTTTTATGTAATATTTCACTTGGTGATCTCATCAGCTCCTGTGGATTCAAGTACCATTTCTATATAAATGATTCTCAGATTTATTTGTCCAACCATAACCTTTCTTTAATCTCTAAATCCATATCTCCAACTGCTGCTTAGACATCTTGAGCCAGATACCTAGTAGGTACTGTAAAATCTAAAATTATATCTCTAATGATTAAAATATTATAATTTATGAGCTTTGTTAATGATCATTAGAAATCAAGGAATAAAGAGGATACAAAATAAAAACCACATGTCCATGGCTGGTTAGCCCATTTAAAATCCCCGCACTTAACTTACCACCATACTTGCTGCATCATCCCAAAGAAAGAACATGGGAGGAGTTACTGTCAGTTAAATACCAATAATGTGACCCAGACAATGTGGAGACACAGGAGAGATTATAGAGAATTTGGGGAAATACTAAGGACTTCTGGGGAATAAAGTCAAAGATTCAAAATCTCCATTTATACAATATCTGAAACTCAACAAATCCAAAACTGAACTCATTATCTTTCCCCCCAAATCCTTCCTTATATCTAAATTCCCTATTACTGTGGAGGGCACGATCATCCTCTCAGTCTTTGAGGCTCAACCTAGGTATCATCCCCAATTCTTTACTCTTTCTCGCCTCCGATATCCAATTAGTGACCACCTCACACCTGAACAATTGCAAAAGCCCCATTTTGTTGGTTTCCTAACCACAACTCTCTTCCCATTCCACTCCATTTCCCCTTCTACAACTCTGTGACATTGCTGTTCCTTGCATTCCATCTCCTGTCTCTGACCATTTTCACTGGCTGGCCTGAAAGCCTAGAACTTTTCTCCTTGCTCCTATTCATCTTTTTTTTTGGCTCCCTTTAATTCTTAGCTTAAGTAGCACCTTCTGTCAAGTCTTTTCCAGTCCTCTATGGTGCTAGTGCCTTCCCTCTTTCGGCCATCTCCAGTTTATCCTGTAGCTCTCTTGTTTGTTTGTATATACTGTCTTCTGACGTTTTTATCTCCAGTGCTCTGCACAGCCTCTGCTGCATAGGAAGTACTTGGGAAATAGTAGTTAACTGGCTGACATACCTTGAATTTTAGTTTAGGTTCAGATGAGAAATGTGCTTTTCCCAATGAGCTCTGAAACCCTTGAAGAATCTGGGAAACCTGGAGAAAAAAGGAGGTTCACCATATTTATTGTGGCTTTATAACAAGACAAGATCAACATATGGTGTTAAAAGGTGCCTAAGATTTTTCTAAATGGAACTAAAAGGTTCATCAAGTGCTGGGCAACTTAGAAGCTTTTTTTTTTCTAAGTGAATATCAAGTCACTAGTCTGCCTCATCACCAATGTCATGTTTACTATCCTTTGGCAACCATCTGCTCCTTTAAACTCTATCTGATCCCATCATGCTAACCTATCTCCCAAGGAAAGGCATAACAATCCTCACCCTAGTATGTCCTCTTATTTAGAACCATTCATTAAAAATCACTTATACTGAGGGGCAGCTGGGTAGCTCAGTGGACTGAGAACCAGGCCTAGAGACAGGAGGTCCTAGGTTCAAATCCGGCCTCAGCCATTTCCTAGCTGTGTGACCCTGGGCAAGTCACTTAACCCCCATTGCCTAGTCCTTACCACTCTTTCTGCCTTGGAGCCAATACACAGTATTGATTCCAAGATAGAAGGTAAGAGTTTTAAGAAAAACCGCTTGTACTGGGGACAGCTGAGTGTCTCAGTAGATAGAGCCAGGCCTAGAGATGGGAAGTACTGGGTTGAAATATGACTTCAGACAATTTCTAGCTGAGTGACCCTGGGCAAGTCACTTGACCCCCATTGCCTAGCCCTTACTGCTCCTCTGCCTTAAAACCAATATAATGATTCTAAGACAGAAAGTAAAGGGTTTTTTTATTTGTTTGTTTTTTACCTTCCACTTTACAATCAATACTATGCATTGGTACTAAGGCAGAAGAGTGGTAAGGGCTAGGCAATGGGGGTTAAGTGACTTGCCCAGGGTCACTTAGCTGGGAATCTTCTGAAGTCATATTTCAAACCAGAACTTCCCATCTCTAGGCCTGGCTCTCAATCCACTGAGCCTCCCAGCTGTCCCTGAAAGTAAAGTTTTTTAAAATCATTTATACTTCATATGAACAAATTTACTTAATAGAAACTTAATACAGAAACAATTTACTTAAAAGTATGAAGCTTTCTGATATAAAAAAGGCATCAACAGCAAAGAACTTTTAATACTTGCTGCCCCCAATAAACCACCTTCTCTTTTCCCAACCATCAAGGGGTGGGAGGTTAAATGTCTATCCTGGCTCTTGTCAGGAAAGTAAAAAATGTTGGGGCAACAACTTACCCATCATTTCGTGAAAACAAATCCTTACGATCTAAAAGCGATTGCTCGCTCGATAAAAATACATTGATTTTCTGGCTAAAGCCTTGGCCAAAGTCTGTATGAAGACAACATAGAATGTCTGAGCCAGGCATCGGATGGAATAATGAATCATCCTGGTGCTAGCTACATCACTATCACTCTGCTAGCATCCAGTGTCCAGCCTCAGCACGAGAGGAGGAAAATATCCCTAAACCCTTCAGCAGGATGTATCACATCTCATTATTTTTCTTCCCTGCTTCCTTCTTCCCCTTTACCCAGAAGACTTTCAAAACTTTGGTAAGGTTATCTCAAAACCTATGCTTGTCCAACCATGTTGGGCCTGCTTCATCTGTTATTATTAGACTCACTGTCAAGCAGAAATAGGGAGATGGACATTTTTCAAGTAAGATTTGATTTCTGTGATAAATAATTTGGAAATTTTGAGCCCATACCTCTTTTTTTTCCATTTCTTCTTTTCAGTTGACTTTGCCTATGGAGACATGGGTTGTGTTGTCTACACACTGAAAGCTCTCATCTATTCAGTCCCAAACAAAGAATTATTCAATTCATTGGAGGAATAAAAGGTCAAACAAGGTTTGAGTTTTCTTTCCTTCTTTTTTTTTTAATATGACATAGACAAAACAAGTAATTCCCTGGTTGACTTCACCATCCCCTTTTCATCTGGCTGTTTTCTTGTCATATAGACATTCCTAAAGGCTCAGTTTTCTAGCATGGTGAATTCCATCACTTTGGGAAGTGGTAATTTGATTCTTTTGACCGGCTGATTAAATTAAAAAGAAAACCAGAGAAAATAAATTTGGGAGTGCTTTTTCCACAGTCTAAACTTTAGAAATAGCAGGATAACCTCAAGGTTTAGTTGGCATGACTCTTGTAAGGAGGTCTTTGACAACTGTTTGTAATTAGCCTTTTTTGAATTAGCAGAACCAAGTCCCAGGCTTCCATTATAGGTCTTGGGGTCAGCACTGCCTCTACCCAACATCTCTAGAACTTTCTTTGTATTCCTTTCTACTTACTCTGGCCCAGAAGTCCATAGACTCTCCCCATCTTCCTCTTATCTAAATTTATTCTAAGGAAAGTTTGTGATACACTCATTTTTTTCCAAGATGTTTACTAAATCTTCAAATTCTCCCTCCCTGTCTTGTTTGTTTGTTTATTTGATGTTTTTGCATTAAATACAGACTTACATGCAGGTAGGTGGCTTGATGGAAAGAGAACCAGACTTGGAGATGGGAGGTCCTGGGTTCAAATCCTTAAACACTTCCTATCTATGTGATCCTGAACAAGTCACTTCGTCCCATTTGCCTAGCCCTTACTACTCTTCTGCATTGGAATCAACATTTAACACTGATTCTAAGATGGGAGGTAAGGATTTTTTTTTAAATAGACAAGCACAAGGAATGGGTGGGAGAGAATTAAGAGAAGGGAATGTTAACAGCCTTTCTTCTCTCCCCAACTCTCCAAAATCATACCGCCTGTTTCAGCTACTCTAAAGTTGCTGTTAGGATCATAGATCTTTTAAGATTTCCTTTGCTATTTCAACAGAAGCAAGCTAAAGGCCACTGGACTAAGACAAAGGAGTTGTTGTTTAGTTGATTTCAGTTATTTCTGATTCTTCATAACCTCATTTGAGATTTCCTTGGCTAAAATACTAGAGTGGTTTACCATTTCCTTCTCTAGCTCATTTTACAGACGAGGAAATAAAGGCAAAGAGGGTCAAGTGACTTACCTAGGGTTAAACAGCTAATAAGGGACTAAGGTCATATTTGAACTCAACAAGATGAGTTTTCCTGACTCTAGGTCCAGTGTTCTACCCACTTGACACCTTGGCTGCCAAGAAGAGGTCTGGAATCAAATCCTGTTTTCCTGATTCTTCCACTAACTAATTTTTGTGACCTTTGACAAGTCCCTGGATGTTATCCTTATACAATGAAAGGATGAACTGGATCAGAAGTTCTTAATGTTTTCTGAATCATGAACCCCCTGTCAGAACATTGTCTTTATATACACAAAAGAAATCATTGTAATTGAATTACAATGATCAGAATGTTTCCACAAAACTAAACTCCCTACCCCAGGTTAAGGTGCCCTGGACTTGATGATACCTAATACCCCTTTCAACTCTAATAAACTAAAGATGGATTATAGAGTCAAAATGGGCATTGCATGCAGAAAGGAGAAAGTCCTAGCACAGGGTACTCATTGTCTTTCCTTAAAGAGACTAAGATGTCATTAGTAATTGCCCTTCTGATACTGTCAATTTCCCACAGTTATCCTTTGTAGGCTTAAGAGAATATGAGATTGTCCCACTGTGGCCACAGTGACCCCTGCCTATCCTCCTCCAAGTTCCCACCCCTTGAAAGCCCTGGGCCACTGCCCACAAACACTACATTTGTGCACAACAATCCCTAGCAAAGAGGCCCTGCGAAAGAACCTCTAAGTAGATGAAGCACATACTTTCTCAGTGGAAATTATCTGGTAAAAAAAAAAAAGCCTATTTGCTAACCTCTTAAAATGACATCTTTAATTTCCCAAACAAAAAATTGTGATCCTATCATAATTAGACTTTACTCAAATGTATTACCATGTGGAAGGTTTGGGTTTTCCTGAGCTGATTCAAGTAAACTTTATGAGATTAACTGCTGATTCGACAAAGTGGTGGCTTTTATGTGCCTTTACCTCAACCTGAGACCAGGAAGCAAGAGAAAGACTTCAGGGAGGCTACCTTTGCCAGATTTATAGATATAATTTAAAATGAGAACTTGTAGCAGAATCCAGCATGATCTGAAATATTTTTGTAGCAAAAAAAAAAATTTTAAACACATTTCTTGTTTTAAGAAAACATATCTATATTATTGGCAAGTCGCATGTATGAATAGAAAACAAAACAAAATTTAAGCCAAAAATGGACTTGTCATTTCCAAAGGCAAATGAGTTACAGAAAGCTAATGTAGTGATTTAATGGTGAAAAGTAGGCCTGATTTTAATAAATACATTTCATTTTCATGGTCCCTTGAGGTAAGCTGTTTCTGAGCATGTGGGTTTTGCCTCCACTGCTTTATTTCAGCTGTAGTGACATAGCCAGAGCTCCTGGCCATAAGGACCTCCTGCCATATCTGATAAACATCAACCTTTCCTTCTTGTTTTGGTGAGTTGAACTCTTGGCTTAGGAATGGATTGGAAAAGGAGGAAGAAAGTCCACTTGAAAGAAACCAGACTAAAATTTTTGGTCCTAGTTTTAAAGGATGAGGAATGCCTATTGCCCACATTATGGCATGCAATTGGATGGTCAGCTTGTTGAGTGAATGAATCAGAACATGTATCTTGGTGAGGCACTGTAAACAGGGAATGAGGCAGGCTCAGGATAGGGTAGTCTGAATTGCATTCGAGAAATTAGACAATATTTCAAGCCTCCCAAGATGCTCCTGGAAATACAGAGGTGCTGTATGATAGCAAATTATTGAATAAATGGTTTTCAAAGAATCAAAACTGTGGATGGCCTCCAGGGTAATAGAAAGATGTTTGGTTGGTATAAATAAGCTGCAGAATATGCAATGAACCCTCATATGCAAAGAGGGATTGCCATATAGGAAATGCATGATTGAAAAAGGAATTAGGCTGCTCATGTGCTAGGAACTGAGATAACAAATGGACAGACCTGGTGTAGCATTGATAGTGACAAAATGTTGAAAAAATAGAGGAAGGCCTTTACAGATCACCAACACAGTATTCAAGAAAAGACATGGATTGAACACAAGAGGATAAGAAGGCATTTGGGGGCTATACACCAATGGATTTCATATCTGTGAAATCATAGGTACATTGAAATACTAAATTTTAGGTTCTGACGGAGAGCAGGAGCATCAAAAGTATGGAACTAACCATGACAAAATCTGAAGGACCTTATCTTATAGAAAAATAACTTTTTTAGTGGAGAAGATGATGAAAATGGACAATGATAACAAGGTGAAATAGTCAGCTTTTATTTGCTTCTATCTTCTATTTCATGAAATATGATCTTTAGAGTGAAAAGGATAAAATAAAAAAATTTAACAATAAATGTAAATTAAATATAAGTCAAGAAAGTCAGGGAACTGCTGTTAACGAGTGCAAGTTGCCAGATAAGTCCAAATGGATTGTATCCACAGTGATGGTGAATCTTTTAGAGACCAAGTGCTCAAACTGCAATCCTCACACCACATGTGAGTCTCCTACCTTACTCCAGACAAAGGAGGGAGGAAGTGGCCCCATTGGGCTACTGGGTAGAGGGGAGAGTCGTGTGAGAAATGTCCTCAGGTGCACATGGAGAGGGGTAGAGCAGCAGCCCCCTCCGGCACACATGCCATAGGTTCACCAACATGATCCTAGAGTATTAAAGAACAGGAAGCTAACTTGCTATCAATGATCTTTGAAAGATCTTAGTGAATGGGCAAGGTGACATAGGGAAATGAGCAAATATTTTCATTTTAAAGAAAAGAATGAACACTTCATACAATAGGGCAGTGTTAAATTCCTGGCAAGATTCTAGTCATCATTAATAATTTGATGTTAGCTTCAAAGTCAGTCTCTATAAAGTGCTTCAAGAATCTATTCTTGGCCCTTTACTATTTGGCTTTTAAAAATTATTTGGGGAAGGGGTGCATCTAGGTGGCTCAGTAGATGGAAAGCCAGGTTTAGAGAAAGAAGGTTCTTGGGTTTCAATCTGGCCCTGGACACTTCCTAGCTGTGTGACCCTGGGCTTAACCCCCATTGCCTAGCCCTTTCCACTCTTCTGCCTAGAACCAATACACAGTAGTGATTCTAAGATGGAAGGTAAGGGTTTAAAAATAATTATTTGAATGAGGCAATAAGAAGGCATGTTTCTTAAACTTGCTGATGACACAAAGCTATAATGTAATAGCTAATATGTTGGATGGCATAGTGGAGTATAAAAATAATCTCAAGAAATGAAAACAATGACCCAAATTTGATAAGGTGAAATTAAATATGTAAAAATGTCAACTAGACTTGAATTCAAACAGTCAACTTCTTAGGTATAGGATGAGAAAGATGTGGCTACCTCCTATGGAAAAGATGTTTTTGTGGACTGCAAACTCAATTCAAGCCATCAGTGTGTCATGGCAGCCAGAAAACTCAAGGTTATGGTAGGCTACATTAAAATACATCATGTATTGAATAAACAAGGGAATAACTCAGCTATATTTTGCCCTGGTCAGACTACATCAGAGTACTATGTTCAGTGAAGGGCTCTACATTTTAGAAAGATCTTTGACAAATAGAAATCCAGGAGAACACTAACTCCAAAAGTTCCTACCCCCAACTAGAAAGGTTTAGATTACAGACCCAGCAGTCACCTAAAAGCTTGCTTCTTAAAGACAAGCCACCAGCCAATTTGGAGATGGCAGACAAGGGCTAAGTGTCTAGAGCCACATAGCTAATAAATATTTGAGACAGGATTTGAATTTGGGTCTTTTGGATGCCAAAATCTGTACTCTATACATCGTGTTGCCTACCTGCCTGTGAGGTACTATATTGGAAAAAGAGCTAGCATTCAGGAAACCCATTCTATGACCTCATGCTAGTCTTTTAGGCTCTCTGTGGCTTAGTTTCCTTTTCTGTAAAATAAAAGGTTTAGGTGAGATGCTCGTGTTGTTAAGATCCTTTTCAAATTAAAAAAAAATATGGACAAACTAAAAAGGAGAGTGAATGGTGAGGAGAGAGAGGCAAGAAGTATAAACTCCTCATTCTGTTCAATTCTCTCCAATCTTTGTAAAAGAGAAAGGTTAAACTGGCGGACAATTAATAGGCCACCATGTTATAAGTATTCTTGGCCACAGTCAAGAATATCTATTAAAGCACAAAATGATTGTGAATTGCATCACAAGACACATACCGATGAAGTCAAGGATCTTTTAAGGATTAAATTATCTCTAGGTTATTGGTTATCTTAAGTAATAATAGCTACCATTTATTTACAATGTTCCAATACTTTACAATGATGACTTTTATTCATTATAATTATTTCTTTGCTGTGCTAAGCACTTTACAATTATCTAATTTGGTCCTCACAACATCTTTGGGAAGTAGGTATTATTGTTCCCATTCTAGGAGGTAGATAGTAGTTATGTGTGTAATATTTATTAGGAAAGGAAATGGGGGGATTGGAAAAATGGGAGATAATGGGAGGTTTGTATGGGGGTAGTTGAGGGGAGAGAGGGAATATTGCTTGGTGAGGCAAAGGAGAGAGATGCCCCCTGCTGAGAGGAAGCAGCAGGGGTCCAATAAGGTCTGTTTGTCTTTGAATGACTGAACTGAAGTTTAGCTCCCTCTATGACCAGAAAAATAGTCCCCTTATCTGACTGCGATATTCTAATAATATAAAGTTTAATAACCAGTTGGGATTGGAGTTTTTTTTCCTCAGCTTCAAAGTTGAGGCCAGGCCCTGAGACTGGCAGAGGGTTCTCCCACTCCTGTCTACTCTTTATCAGTCCTACTTTGTCTAATTCAGAATCTTAGCAGTAAACAGAAAGCAAACAAGAATAGTTCTAACCTTCAGAAGCAATTGGGCCTGAATCTTCGGGCTGAACCAAAAGAGCATGCTACTCCAGACTGGATTGAACAACATCCTCTCTCCTCCAACACCCGGAAGCAAGTCCCACCTGGCAGGAAGGAAGTGCTAGTCACAAGATCCAACTGCCACTCCCAGTTGCCCCTTCCCCCACCAACTGTCAGTCTAGTTTCCTTTCCACATGTGACTTCTCCAGGGTCACATAGCTGGCAATTGTCTGAGAGAGGATTTGAACTCAGATCTTCTTGAATCCAAATCTAACCCTCTATCTACCAGGCTATCTAGCTGACAGAATTGAGGATCAATTAAAAGAAGAAACCAATATGAAATTTGAGGTTAATTGGCATTGCCAGACCACTGGAACTGCCCCCTGGGATACTTAACACCACTTGATATCTCTGTGTACTCTTTAACTATTGAAATCAGGGCAATAAGTCACATGCATCTTTATTCATTCAACAAGCATATCTTGAGGACTTCCTTTGTGTCCAACCCTGTGCTAGGGACTATGGAGAATACAAAAAGAGATGACTCACCCTTGAAGAACTTACACTCTTACTGATGAAACAAATCAGACAGAAAAAATCTAAGGAAGTGTGTAAGCTAGTATAGGGTATTATGAGAGACTATAAAACTGCTAGCCAAATTCAGATTAAGGGAAATATCCTTGAAATATAGCATGGAGTTAGCCTGGAAGGGATTCATGGAATAGCTGGACCTTTATCTGGTCTCTGAAGAAAATATAAAATTGGGATGGCAGAGAGAAGGACAAAAGGAGCAAATGAACAAGTAGGGATGGAACATGATATGTTGGAGATTAGTCAAATCAGAGGGTCCATGTAGGGGATGAGTGTGAGATAGAAAGTCACCGGTGACATTAGATGACTTAATCACTTACAATGACTTTTATTTTATCTGGATTTTGCAAATCTAGAATTTATCTAGAGTTTTAAGATCTGTAAAGCACTCTACAAATATCTTATTTTATCTTCACAATAACCCTAGGAAGTTGATAGTAATATTATCATTTTACAGATACAGAACTTCCCTTGATACAAGTCTAAGGCCCAGTAGCCTCTATATGACATTGAGAGAAAACCATCAACTTGAGTGGGAAAAGATGAAAGGGAAAGTCAGACCCCAAAGGCAGACTGAATCTATATCAAAGAAAAACCAGAGATCTGCTCCTGCTAAGATGAGTCACCTGGCAACAAGGTGAATGATTTGTGAACACCTTTTTATGAGGCAGGTTGGCCACACCCATCTCAACACCTTGAAGGACCAATGGGTCTTTCAGCCAGAATGCTAGTGAGTTCTGAAAGGAAAAATAGAAATTGGATAAGAGCTGACTGTTGAATTAAGGGAGAGCCTTCTTGGCAAACTGGAAACTTTTATATGTTCCAATATAGGTGGAAGAAATTGCTGTTGTTCAGTTGTTTTAGTCATATTTGACTCTTCATGACCCATTTAGGGTTTTCTTATCTAAGATACTAGAGTGGTTTACCACTTCCTTCTCCAGATAATTTTACAGAAGAGGAAACTAAGGCAAACAGGGTTTAAGTGACTTGCCTAGGGTCCCATTGTTAATAAGTATCTGAGGCCAGATTTTAATTCAGGGAGATGTCTTCCTAACTCTAGGTTTGGCACTGTATTCACTGTGCTACCTATCTCCTCAAGATGGAAGAAAAGCCATTAGAAAGAGAGAGGATAACGTTATTTGGTAGGACAATATAAGGGAGAGAAAGAGCTAAAAGAAGGTGATAAAGGATGGGGTCCAAAGCACTAGTGAAGAAGTTACATATCCAGATATATGTATGCACACATATAGATATGTAGGTATGCACATGTATATGCCTATATAAAAATGTACACATTTGTGTATACATATATGTATATACACATATTTGTGTATAAATAGATATCTTACTCTGAGACTCCAGAATGCATAGAAAATTAGATATGTGGATATGTTAAGGTGAATAAATATGTCCTTGACTGATTCAGTAAGAAACACTAAGACACTATACGTTATTTTTTATAAACAAAGGGGTGGAGAGCAGGCTTGGAGCTTTGAAAAGAACAGAAGATTGGAATACATTGAGATGAATTTTTTAAACCAAAAAGTGCTTTGTAGGATGAATAGTAGGGATCAATAATGGCCAGAGTTTTGCCCCGGAGCATATAAAGGGTGTCCCAAAAATCTTAGTGCAATATAAACTTCAGTATGTCCCCAAAATCCTTAAAACTTTTACTAGCATATAACTGCCCTAAGGATTTTGGGATACTTTGTACAAACAGATGCATACATATGTGCCTACACATATACAAACATATATATTATTAGGTACAGCTGCTTGGTTTTTCCAGCAACATGCCAAGATACCAAACTAAATGGAGGGGGAGAAGTTATAGATTCCTTGGATGAAGGTTATTGGTTTAAGCTTCTGTTGGGTTCAAATTTAAGTACTGAATAATCTGCTTAGGTTATTTAACTCTATACCTCAGTGTTTCTGTTTGTAAACTATAAATTATAACCAAATCTGTGATTTGTTCTGATGCTAAGGCAGAACAACTTTGTGACAACTAGGTGGCACAGTGGATGTCAGGAAGATCTGAGTTCAAACCTAGCCTCAGATGCTTACTGGCTATGTGATCCTGGACAAGTCATTAACCCCTTTTCCCTCAGTTTCCTCATCTGAAAATGAGCTGGAGCAGGAAATGGCAGACCACTCCAGTGTCTTTGCCAAGAAAACCTCAAATGGGATCACAAAGTGGAACGTGACTGAAATGATTGAACAACAAAGACAGAGACAGAATGAACCTGTGATTTCTTTGGTATAGGGAAGTCCTAGATGAGGACAACCAATGCACGTCAATAGCACCTTCTCTGAAATGTATAGTGTTATAGATTACCTGGGAGGCAGGGAGAGCTCAATTTACTAATCACACTGGAGTCATCAAATAAGCAAACATTTTTAAGTGTTTACAATGTTCTAGGCACTGAATTAAAAGCTGGGAATATAAATAGAACCACAAAGAAAAGGTGCCTGCCCCAAAGAGCTTATATTCTGATGGGAGAAGACAACTCACTAAAAGAAAACTGAAAAGGTTGGGGAGGAAGGAGAGGTAGTGCCTGAGTAGAGACTAATGGTGAAGAAAATAATGAAGAGTCAGAATTGGATGCCAGGACAGAATGAAGGCTTGAACTTGGCTGGACACTTGCCTTTGTAATGAAGGGAAGAAGGGCAGCTGGGTAGCCGTGAATAGAAAGCCAGATCTGAAATTGGGAAGTCCTGGGTTCAAATGTGGCCTCAGACACTTTTTAGTTGTGCCATCCTGGATGAGTCGCTCAACCTCAATTGCCTACCCCTTACTGCTCTTCTGCTGTAGACTTAGTATTGATTCTAAGACAAGGTAAAGGTTAGAAAAAAAAAAGTAAAGAGGGGAAGAAGTTATGTCAGCAGAATGGTTTTCCATGATGAGACAGCCAACATATGTCAGAGATCAGGCTTGAACCTAGATTTTCCTGATTCCACCATCAGCTTTCTATTCCACAATACTACACTGTCTTTAAAGAAACATCAACACAATATTTATTTTAAACACTTTAAAGAAAAACTTAAATAAATCATTATCAATATTGTAATGGCCAAGTTGAAAAACAACTGCTTAGCAAACTCTTTGGTCAGGCTGTATTTCCTGGGCATTTAAATGGAAAAGAACAGCAGAATAAAATAAATTGGACTGGGGACTAAGTGTGCTCTTTTGAATGATCTTTAAAAGCCTCCCCACACATTTGGATCCTCCCCTCACTTCTATCCCTCTCCACCACACACACTTTTTGCATTCCACCGCGGGTCAAACAAACAGCACCTCCCAGGGTTCTTCTCCACAGTCCCCACACACAACATGCTTCTCCGGAACGGGACATTCCTAGCAGCTCAGAGCGACAACAAATGCTTTGTGTGTTCCTCCCAACATACCAGTGACAGACAGCTGGTTTCAAGGTCACCGCATATTAATAATTAAGTATATGACTAAAAAAATAAACCAGCCTCTCCACATTCTCCCTTTTTTGGCTACTTTTGCCAAGAAGAAGAGAAAGAAAAGAACACCGGGGTGCTCCCACATGACCTCACTGGGAAATTAACATGAATATTAAGAAATGTCAAAGGACCGTGCTTGGTGAGACAAGAGCATATTCAAAGGGGACGACCGTTCCGATGCTTCATTGAAAGTTATCAAACTCGATGGACGAGGCTCAGAAGAGATGTATCTGGAAAAAGTCTACTCATCATCAGGCCGTCCTAACTAGGCTCCACGGAGCTGCCCTTGCCATCTGGCCTCGGGTCTGTTTTGTTCTCCTCCTTTCTCCTGGCGCGGCGTTACTGAAAACACGGAGCATTCTTTCTTCTTCCTGTCATTGGTGTCTCCTGGCAGCCCATCACTTCTGAGCTCAGTTTAGGACTGAATAGGCTCTATATTCTCATTATTCTTTTTGCCTACAGGTTTCTGCAGAGTTGGAACTAGCAATGTTCAAGCCAAGGGAAAGCAGCAGAATTCTCTCCGCGGGCAGGTAGAATGAGATCAAATGGCCCCATAATCAACTTTCCCCCCTTTTTACATTGGTAAAGTAGGAAACTTCCCCTCACACTGAAGCTCTGTGACTCCTCTGAAACTCACACTAGTTGAGAATTGCCTGGGACAGGGAGAGATCCAGTGACTTACCCAACAATTTCAATTGAGGGGAAAGGGAGAGAGACTCTGTGGTACCACCCAATGGTAATCATGAATCTGTCATGCAACAAAGATTTATTAAGCACTTATGGCAATCTGCTAGGTAGATCGTGGCTGCCCTAGGCAGAGTGGGGGGGGGGACCCCAGATCAGTGCAAGGTAGCTATTGTTATTCCATCATTTCTTTCATGTCCAACTTTTCTTTCTTGGTTAAAATACTGGAGTGATTTGTCATTTCCTTCTCCATTGGCAAACAGAGATTTACATGACTTGCCTAAAGTCACACAGCTAGGAAATTTTCTGAGTCTGGATTTGAATTCAGATCTTCCTAACTCCAAGCCCAGGGCTCTATCCACTTCACCACCAAGCTTGGGCTAGACAGGCAAGGCAACTTCGGAGGCTAAATGAGCTTATTAGACCTGTAAGTACTGTCAGCATCCTCTAACTTAACTACCCTAGGGCAATTTTTTTCATGCAAAATATGATTTATTGTTCTTTAAAAGGGTTCAGAGTTTGTTTGGAATCAGGCTGCATACCTCTCAATCCGTCCAACATCTCTCTTACCATGTCAAACTGACTTCAGCTAGCAATATTTCATTAAATTCAAAAGAAAAACTTTTTTAAATTTCACACACACACACACACACAAATCCAGTTCTGAGAACAGTTAACATTAATCTGTAGTTCAAATAAAAAAAGAGGGCTAATATTGACTATAGTATGGGTTTGAATTCAGGTCTTCCTAACTCCAAACCCAGGGCTGTAAACCTCAAATTTCCTTAGACTTATAAATGTTGGAAATTTCACCATTGGGATATTTCATACTTGGAAAATTTCTTACTGATAGTCTATTGGAATGGGAACCCCATTGGCATGGGAGGTTTTTTCTCTTCCCTTCTTAAGATTACTTTAGGACAGAAACCCTTTGCTGAGCAATGGAAAGGACTTTGACCTATGCTTAAGCATAGAACAGGAATTTCTTTGAGTCTTGATTGATTTTAGAATTGATACAATGGAGATACTTGGAATAAATCTCCACCCTATTCAGTCCTAATAGGATTGAGTAAGGGCTGCACCTAGATCAAAATTTAATTATTCCAATCTCTACCCTACTCAGGTTAACAGGATTTAGAAAGGGCTGTAGCAAAGGAGTAAAGATTTAATCATTTTAAAATATAACCTTCAACAGACATGTGCAAAAGCCAGAAACCTCTGGGCGGTCCTGGGTTAAGCTAGAGCCTCCATTGGCACAGGGAAATTGATGAAGAGTGATTGGTAGATGGGAGAACTGAGGGGAGGAACTTGGATGGTTTCCTTAAAGATAGGGGGTCTGGAGACTGCGAGGAGAGTTGTTGAGGGTTTGGTCGGTGTGGTTCCTGGGCTCTGAGAAGGCTTGCTCTGAAGGAAAGCTGAAGGTGGGGGCCTCTGAGACTGTTTCTCCATTTTGGACACGTGAGTAATAGGGACTGATCTCTTTTCTTTGCCCCAGCTATCTAAGGGCTTGGGCCTTTTGGCCCAGCCTAAACAGAAGGGGTATTTAAGCCCTATTCCCTTCTCTCCCCTTTCTCTCTCTATATATATCTCTAATTCCTTTCTTGCTCCTATTGTAATTAAACTCCAAAAAAGGCTGACGGCTGACTTGAGTTTTTCATTTAGGAATTACATAGCTGATTCCTTGGCGACCTTAAATTAATATATATCAGTCTTTTAAAGTGATTCCCTTGTTACAGGGCTCAATCCACTTCACCACCTAACTTGGGCTAGATAGGCAAGGCAACTGCAGGAGGCTAAATGAGCTTGGACCTGTAAGTACTGTCAGCATCCTCTAACTTTAACTGCCCTAGGGCAAATTTCTAGTTGACCTGCCCTAGTTAAACTCTGAGTTTCTGACACTCAATATTGGAGGAGTCAGTACAATAGGCTTTGACCCATTTTTGAGGGCAATCATCCTTTTTCAATTCCCTCATCAATATTTTGAACCATTCCAGGACTCTAATGTAACCTGCTTCATAAGAAAATTCCATTCCCTTGACCACTTCCTTGTTTTAAATAACCACTTCAGTTTCAAAGTGCTTGAAGCTTACAGGACTATCATATTTATTGCCAAGGAAATGGAACACTTGAGCTTTTTGACAAATGGGGATTTGTGAATAACTATGACTTAGTGCAATAGTGTTAAAGTATTAGAACGTCAACCAATGTCATGAACATATTTCAGTTTTGATTATGGAAAGAGTAATTTGTCCCCTTCTAACAGGTTATTTATAACGAGGAAGAAGATCTTATAGTGAAACCTGAATTAATGGAATGTTAAGAAAATGGGACATTCTGGTTAACTAAGGATTAAATCCCCAAAAGCTGCTTTGTATTCAAAGACTTCTTTCCTAAATCCTTTTTTTTTTATTCCTTAACTTCTGTTTTAGTATCAATTCTAGGATGGAAAAACAGCAAGGGCTAGGCAATTGGGGTTAAGAGACTTGCTCAGGGTCACACAACTGGGCAGTATCTGAGGCCAGGTCCTCCCTGCTCCAGATCTGGTGCTCTGTCCACCATGATACCTAGTTGTCCATCCATAAAGTCCTGCTCCCGATGATTGAGGCACTTAAAATGACTTGTTCTATTTATCTTACATGATCATCAGCCACAGAACCACAGACTCTTCCAGCTATAAGGGTCCTTAGAGTCCTCCAGGACAACTGGTCCCTAAAACATGACTCCACATTCTGAACTCGGCTTCCTCTTCCAGCCTTAATTCCGAGTCCACCTTCCACACACTCTGCATTCCAGTCAAGTCCCCAGATCCTACCTTTTCCATTCCTATTGTGCTTATTTGCCCAAGTCCTTGGCTGTCTGCCTTCTTTCTCCAAATGGGTCATGGTAACCATCAGACCTAAGACTTACATAGTGCTCTCTTTCTGGTTTGCAAAGCATTTTACCTGTTTGTTTGTTTGTTTTTTATCCTCCCAACAGCTCTGTAAGTAAGTGCTATTATACTCATTTGACAAATTAGGAAACTGAGGCAAAGTGACTACATGTCTTTCTAAGGTCACATAATCATTAAATGTCTGAGTTAGATTACACACAGCAACAGCAATATTGTACGATGATCAACTGTGAATGGCTGAGCTATTTTCAGCAAAACAATGATCTAAGACAGTCCCAGAGGATTTATGTTGAAAGGTTCACTCCACCCCCTAAAGAAAGATTTAATGGAGTCTGAATGCAGAGTAAAGCAGATGGTTCTTCACTTTACTTTCTTCGTGGACTTTTTTTTAAAATATGTCTTCTACAACGTGATGAACATGGAAATATGTTTTGTATGGGAGCACATGTATAACTAATATTAAATTGCTTATTATCACAAGGAGGGATGTGAGGATGGAAGGAAAAAGAGAAAAAGAAATTCAAAATGTTAGAAAATTAATGCCAAAAATTATTTTTAAATGTAAATGAGGGAAAAACATTGCTGAAGGGAAAAGACTTTTTGAGTTAGGTTTCTAACTCAGGTCTTCGGATTTCCCATCTAGTATTCTCTCCACTAAGGCACCTACCTGCACCTTTTGCATTTCTAATGGTTATTCCTTCAAACCCAGCACAGATGACTTCCTCCAAGTAGTTTTCCATGATTCCCCCAACGAAAAGTGATCTTTCCCTTCTCAGATTTTCTTGGAGCCCTTGGTATATATTTCTTTTCTGCTTTTTATCATTTTACCCTGTTTTACACTTATTTATGTCCACGAGCTACATTCTACCTTGTTTTACACTTACTGGAGTTCATAATAAATCCTCTTAAGTGGTTATGTTAAGAGCAAAGGCTGTGTTGTTTTTCTTCTTTGTGTGCTCAGTGTCTATGATTTCCTCACTGTGGGAAACTCCTGGTACGGTCATTCTTCCACTAGTACAGATTGCAACCAAAAAATGCCTTAGTAGATCAGCCACAGGGAGTTGTTCAGAAGAACTCACTGTTTAAGAGACTTGGGAAGGTTACAAACCAGGGTAGGATTTTAACTCGGTCCTTCCCGATTGTAAGCCCAGCCTTCCGGACACTCTGATGCCTAGGAGGTATTTAATAAATATTGATTGCATAGTTGAAATGAACTTTACTGTAAATGTAAACAGGTGTAGAAAGTCAGGATGAATGTATCCTGAGACAAGTCCATATACTAAAAATTGTTAGGAGTTTATTCCCTTGTCACTGGTCTCTTTTTCATAAACATAAAGATTAAGAAAATTCCAGTTATTTGAAGATGCTAATCATTTGAGGTACAGTTAATTGAGGATTTATTATATTTAACCTGAAAGATAGATTGAGTACATTTCTATGGACTATTCTTTGTTTTTGTTATTCAGTCATTTTAGTCTCCTCCAGCTCTTTGTGCTCTCATCTGGGATTTTCTTGGCAAAGATATTGAAGCGGTTCCACCATTTCCTTCTCAGGTCATTTTATAGATGAGGAAACTAAGATAAACAAGGTCAAGTCATACAATTAGTAAGTGTCTGAGTCTGGATTTGAATTCAGATCTTCCTTACTCTAGGCATGGCACTCTGTCCACTATTCCACCTAACTGCCCTGACTATTCCTTACTCTGCTGGATATAAAGTAGTTTCAAGACTATTTATTAAGGAAAAGGAGAGAGAGAGAGAGAGAGAGAGAGAGAGAGAGAGAGAGAGAGAGAGAGAGAGAGAGAGAGAGAGAGAGAGAGAGAGAGAGAGAAAGAGAGAGAGAGAGAGAGGGAGGGAGAATGGACTGATGATGGTCAGTGAGTCATTAGCTTTGCAAATATCCCTGAGTGTAGTGAGTTATAGCTCAGAAAACCAATGGAATTTGTAGAGTTGCATAATTAAAATACTAGATACACTCAGATTTAGAATTATCAAGAAAAGGGAAATTTGTCACACTATCCTGTATTGAATAGAATCCTTAGTTTACTTCAAAGCTCAACTCAAATGCCACCTCCTTCATGAGATCTTTCCCAAGCTTACCTGCCAATGCCTCCCCCTCTCTAATTATTTCATTCTGGTTTTATATATGTTATGTATATAGTCCTGCAGCATTCTCTAAGCCACTGCTCAATAAACATCTACTACCTTGGAATTTCAGTGGTATCCTACAGGTATTAAATCCTAAAACTATTCATTCATAAGCCCCCATCAGTGTGCTTCCCAGTAGACACAAGTAAATCCCAACAAAGATACTTACCAAGATGATATAGTAAAATAGTAACTACAAAACATTCTTCCCATAAACATTATCTGTGGGAAGTGTTCATAGACTTTGAGTTTATCCTTAATGAGATGTACATTTAGTTAAGGCAAGTCACAATTCTGGTAGTGAAGGACATTGAAACCCTTTCTCTCCTAAAGCATCTGCTCCAAAAAGCTCCTTCTTGGGTGTAACTTCTTCAATGGGCCAATTGCTCATTGAGCACCCAGGATTTATTCTTCACAAGGTACAATGACCCTCATGCAGTCTCTCCACTAACTTCTGCCTTAAATAGCATCTGTCCTCCATCTGCATCCTTCTCAAGTGCATCTGTCTCAAATCTCTTCAATCAACTCCAGCTGCTAGAAGAAGTCCCTCTCTGAGTGACTAGTTTGACTGGTCCATATCCTGGATGAGTTGTGAGTAAGAAAGGAGGCAAAGTCCCTTTTTCTCTTTCCTCTACCCTTATAGTTGAAGAGCTGGTTTATCCTGACTCATGACTTTAAAAGATTCCAGGGATACACACAATATTTTTTACTCATCCAAAGACAAGGCTTTTTATGGTTCCATCAAAATAATGTACTTGCATTTTATTAAAAGATCTCTAGTTTGTTAAGGAATGAATATATTATTTTCTGTGGTTAATTTTTATGATTACATCAACTGAACCAGAAGGGAAGAGGCAAATATTTTTCCACTCCCATTTAGGTGGATACTTATTATCTCTTCTATCCACTATCCTCCAAGAATGTATGCTTCTTGAGGAAAAGAACTGTTTTGTGTTTGTGTTTTTATATTCCATCACCTATTTTTATTTTTATATTTTTTTACATTCCATCACTTTTTATATTCCATCACTTGGTGTTTGGCACAAAATACAACAGACCAAGCCCTGAGTCTGGAACCAGAAAGACCTGAGTTCAAGTATTATCTCAAATACTTGCTAGCTATATGACCACAGGCAAGTCACTTAATCCAATCTGCCCCAGTTTCCTCATCAATAAAATAAATTTTAAAAAAATCCATGGCAGGAAAACCCCAAATGGTATCACAAAAAGTTGGACATGACTGAAATGACTGAACAACAAGGTCCACGAGTAGAATAGTGTTAGATATAACATGCCCTTCCCTCTGCCTCTGCAGCGATCATCAGGGTTTAGCAAACTTTCAGCCTTTTATCAGCTATATGGCCCCAGTGCTATGTTTGTCTGGTTCCTGCCTGATGACCCTCTAGAGAGAGTTTGGCATTAATGATTATCAATTGATTGATTTACTAGGACGGAGAGAAACAAAGAAGAATCTGCCAGAAGATATGAAAAGTACAATCTTTTCTCTTTTTAAAATGTAAAATGCAGTGTTGGATTTCCTGGCTCCACTGAATGTGACTGATCCCAACAGACCATTCAATATATGTAGAAGGGTTTTATTCTGATAGATTTTCACAAGTGTTTAATCAAAAAAGATTTCGAGTGACCTCTTACCCTTCTCTCAGCATTCCATTCAAGGTTTCACTATAAGAGACATATTTTTCTGTTATAAGAAACCTGTTAGACAAGGTAAAAAGAAAACTTCTCTTCTCAAACCTTCTTTAGCACTCCCTCCCTTCCTGGGCTCAAAAGAAGACTTTCATTCCTACTTCACTGAGTAAATAGCCTTGATCCCTCTGTCCCACATCCTGATAGCTTGCTTTATCATCAGCCCTCATTTTGTGCTCCAGTCTCAGATGAGAAAGTGGGTCCCCATCTTGGCAAGGTCAGTCCCTTGATTAATGAACTTCATTCAATGCCCTCCGATATCCTCTGGGAGTTTGTCCACTTAATCTGTTCTCTGAACCCTTTCTTCTGCTCTTCTGTCCACTAGGCAACAAATTCACCTTTTCCCTAACAGCTCTTGTATCTCTCCTACCTTCTTACCAATAGTATATTAAACTTTCGGCTCAAATTTGATACAAAGATGGAAAACAAAAAAACTAGGAAACCATCTGCTGTCTTTCGAAGAACTGCACGTTCCAAATCTGGCTGTTATGGTTCTGTCTGAGTTTCTGTCATTAACTTCTGCGGTTGGGTTGACAGTTTCATTCTATAAATTAACTCTTGGACTGAACTTGACAAAACAGGTCCTTGAACAGAATAAAAAACTTGGGGAAATCATGGGAAATTCTGTTTGAGGAGAAAACAAGTGCAAGGCTGAAAGCGTAGTTGCAAGTTCTTGTTTGTCCGAAAAACACTTTCCAAAGTTTTATTACTTGAATTCCCTAGACTTAGAGGCAAGAAAGTGGAGCTCTGCTCATATTTACCACTTAATTCATGTCAAGATGATCACATACCAGATGTTAAAAAATTCTGGACTGGAGGATATTGTTCAGAAGGTCTTAGTTAGCTGGTCCCACGTTCCTCTAGTCTGAATTTTGGCAGATTCAGATTTGGGTATCATATCATTAAAGTATCAAATTTCATGTGTGTTCTTTCTATTAACTCAAGATTTATCTCTGGGATGTGTTAGAGCTACTTCTTGTTTCTCTCTGACAATAAACCAGAGGAGGCAAACTGTGCTTGAATCTTCAGATATAAGATGATTTTAGCCCAAAGTTGTTTTTCTTCACTTTTCCTTTGTTTGTCCTCTGCTTCTTCATTTAGTTCAGGAAAGATTTCTCCAGAATATTTATTTTGATTCCTGCCTCTGACTATTTAAATAAACCAACAAATTCTACTTTTTTCTATTAGTTTTTTATCCAAGAAAAAGTGAAATGTTTATTGTCAAAGAAAATAGTTTCTTTATCTATACACTTACCAAGAAACAGTTTTTGCTCTAAGATCCTACAATAAATTCTAAAATCTCAACAGGCCTTCACATTCTATCTAAGCCTTAAATTTGAAGATGTAAACTCCCCAAACCTTATTTTTTCCTAGAATAGTAGATCCAAAAAGAAAAGATAGTTTGCTCAGTTGGAAAGGTATTTCAGGGAGTAGCTGAGTGGTTCAGTGGATTGAGAACCAGGCCTGGAGACAGGAGGTCCTGGGTTCAAATGTGACCTTAGACACTGTCTAGTTGTGTGACCCTGAACAAGTAATTTAACCTCCATTGCCTAGCCCTTACCATTCTTCTACCTTGGAACCGATACACAATATTGATTCTAAGATGGAAGTTAAGGATTTAAAAAAAAAAAGAAAAGCAAGGTATTTCAAATTGTGATTTTACAATGTTTATAGTTACTTTCCAAATCAATGTGCTATTCTGAATATTTGCTAGCTATATCTGAATAATTCGTTTTTCCTTTCTTTATATCTACTCATAGCTTAAGTCTAGTAAATTTCTGTTGAACCAATTGAATTAATATAATTATTAACTTAAAAGCATGCCTGTCTCTTCTCTCCTTAGTGGAAAATGGGGAAATTGCTCATGCTGAACGTGGCATATTTAAACAAATGCAGTTATTATGTTGACCTATTGGTGTCTTTGTTATTAGCATTGCAGTCTTTTCCCACTATCTTCCTCTCATTCCTTTCTAAACTTTTTCTTACAATTAAGAAGAATACTATCTTAAATAGGATACTAGCAAAAAGACTCCAGCAAGTGATCAGGAGGATCATTCACCATGATCAAGTAGGATTTATACCAGGGATACAGGGCTGGTTCAATATTAGGAAAACCATCCACATAATTGACCACATCAACAAGCAAACCAACAAAAATCACATGATTATCTCAATAGATGCAGAAAAAGCCTTTGATAAAATACAACACCCATTCCTACTAAAAACACTAGAAAGCATAGGAATAGAAGGGTCATTCCTAAAAATAATAAACAGTATATATCTAAAACCATCAGCTAATATCATCTGCAATGGGGATAAACTAGATGCATTCCCAATAAGATCAGGAGTGAAACAAGGATGCCCATTATCACCTCTACTATTTGACATTGTACTAGAAACACTAGCAGTAGCAATTAGAGAAGAAAAAGGAATTGAAGGCATCAAAATGGGCAAGGAGGAGACCAAGTTATCCCTCTTTGCAGATGACATGATGGTCTACTTAAGGAATCCTAGAGAATCAACCAAAAAGCTAATCGAAATAATCAACAACTTTAGCAAAGTTGCAGGATACAAAATAAACCCACATAAGTCATCAGCATTTCTATATATCTCCAACACAGCTCAGCAGCAAAAACTAGAAAGAGAAATCCCATTCAAAATCACCTTAGACAAAATAAAATACTTAGGAATCTGTCTCCCGAGACAAACACAGGATCTATATGAAAACAACTATAAAACACTCTCCACACAACTAAAACTAGACTTGAACAATTGCAAGAACATTAACTGCTCATGGGTAGGATGAGCCAATATAATAAAAATGACCATCCTACCCAAACTCATCTATTTAGTGCCATACCCGTGGAACTTCCAAAAATTTTTTTACTGATTTAGAAAAAAAGCATAACAAAGTTCATTTGGAAGAACAAAGGATCAAGGATATCCAGGGAAACAATGAAAAAAAAATACAAAGGAAGGGGGCCTTGTAGTCCCAGATCTCAGACTATATTATAAAGCAGCAGTCATCAAAACAATTTGGTACTGGCTAAGAGACAGAAAGGAGCATCAGTGGAATAGACTTGGCATAAATGATCTCAGCAAGACAGTTTATGACAAACCCAAAGATCCCAGCTTTTGGGATAAAAATACACTATTTCATAAAAACTGCTGGGAAATTTGGAGGACAGTGTGGGAGAGATTAGGTTCGGATCAACACTTCACACCCTACACCAAGATAAATTCAAAATGGGTGAATGACTTGAACATAAAGAAGGAAACTATAAGAAAATTAGGTGAACACAGAATAGTATACATGTCAGACCTTTGGGAAGAGAAAGATTTTAAAACCAAGCAAGACTTAGAAAGAGGCACAAAATGCAAAATAAAGAATTTGGAATATACCAAATTAAAAAGTTTTTGTACAAACAAAACCAATGTAACTAAAATCAGGAGGAAAGCAACAAATTGGGAAGCAATCTTCATAAAAACCTCTGACAAAGGTTTAATTACTCAAATTTACAAAGAGCTAAATCAATTATACAAAAAATCAAGCCATTCTCCAATTGATAAATGGGCAAGGGACATGAACAGGCAGTTCTCAACCAAAGAAATCAAAACTATTAATAAGCACATGAAAAAGTGCTCTACATCTCTTATAATCAGAGAGATGCAAATTAAAACAACTCTGAGGTATCACCTCACACCTAGCAGATTGGCTAACATGATAGCAAAGGAAAGTAATGAATGCTGGAGGGGATGTGGCAAAGTTGGGATATTAATTCATTGCTGGTGGAGTTGTGAATTGATCCAACCATTCTGGAGGGCAATTTGATACTATGCCCAAAGGGTGATAAAAGACTGTCTGCCCTTTGATCCAGCCATAGCACTGCTGGGTTTGTACCCCAAAGAGATAATAAGGAAAAAGACTTGTACAAGAATATTCATAGATGGTGCTCTTTGTGGTGGCCAAAAACTAGAAAACAAGGGGATGCCCTTCAATTGGGGAATGGCTGAACAAATTGTGGTATATGTTGGTGATGGAATACTATTGTGCTAAAAGGAATAATATAGTGGAGAAGTTCCATGGAGTCTGGAACAACCTCCAGGAAGTGATGCAGAGCGAGAGGAGCAGAACCAGGAAAACATTATACACAGAGACTGATACATTGTGGTACAATCGAAGGTGATGGACTTCTCCATTAGGGACAATGCAATGTCCCTGAACAATCTGCAGGGATCTAAAAAACACTATCCACAAGCAGAGGATAAACTGTGAGAGTAAAAACCAAAGAAAAGAAACTGCTTGACTACAGGGGTGGAGGGGATATGACTGAGGAGAGACTCTAAATGAACACTCTAGAGCAAATACCAACAACAGGGAAATGGGTTTGAGTCAAGAACATATGTGATCTCCAGTGGAATCATGCATCGGCTATGGGAGAGGTGAGGGGGGGAGGAGAAGAAAACTATTTTTGTTTCCAATGAATAATGTTTGGAAATGACCAAATAAAATAATGTTTATTAAAAAAAATACAAAAAAACCCATAAAATTATTTCAACAATAAAAAAAAGAAGAATACTCAAGCAAAATAGGTTAGTATTGCAACCAAAATATACCTACTGATGGCTTCTATAGTTACCCTCCTTTGCCACATTCAAAATGCTATGATTAATTATTGTATTGCTGATTTTACTTGACTTATCTTACGTTCTAAAGAAATATTCTGGGTGGTAAGAGAAGTAATTGTGATATAAAAAAGAGACCAACCAAATTTTTTAAAGATTGGGTTTTTTTCTGGTTTTTCTTTTCCTTTTTTTAAAAAAAGTTTTATTGGTTTGTTTGTTTTTCACATTGTAGACATTGACAGATCACTCTCATTTCCTGAAAAGTCTCTTGTGGCAAAGTGAAATACTAATTAATTAAATACTAAAAAAATAAAACTAATATATAAGGGGCAGCTGGGTAGCTCACTGGATTGAGAGCCAGGCCTAGAGAGAGGAGGTCCTGGGTTCAAATCTGGTCTCAGAAACTTCCTAGCTGTGTGACCCTGGACAAGTCACTTAACCCACATTGACTAGCCCTTACTGCTCTTCTGCCTTGGAACCAATACACACTATTGATTCTAAGATGGAAAGTAAAGGTTAAAAAAAAAAACCCACAATCTAATATATATATATATATATATATATATATATATATATATATATGGCAACCTAGGTCACACAGTGGATGGCATCCTAGACCTGGAATCAGAAAGATCTGAATTCAAATGTAGCCTGAGATGTTTGCTAGCTTGGTGACCCTTGGAAAGTGATTTAACCTCAGCCTGCCTCCATTTTCTTTTCTGTAAAATGGGAATAACAAGAGGTCTTACTTCCCAGGGTCAAATGAGAATATGTGTAAAGCAATTAGCACAGTGCCTATGTAGGTGCTTAATGTTTGTTTCCTTCCTTAAATAAAAATATATGTAACATTCTACATCTGTAGTAGCCTCCAGTTCTATTTTATTTTTAATGAACAGAAGTATATTTTCTCTCCCTTCCACCTGAATTATTCTATCATGATGGTGACGCTCATCATGGTCCCATGGTGCTATACCACCTAACCTTGCATTGAGAGGGTTCTTTCCTTCCAGATCCACCTCCTCTTGTTATGTCTAAAGAAACCTAATAAATCCAGGCTCCACTTCAATCCTTTCTTTTGGTCTCTGTCTCTTTCTTGTGAGGAAGCTTAATCCATGGGCTATTCCTAAGAGAAAGACTGTTAGCAATGTTAATGCCTCCACCAGCTCTATTTCTATTTATTTTGGCTAGCCCAGTCATATACCCCTAACAGAGAAAGGAAAGATGAAGGGGAAAAGGTTGATTATTTTTTTAGAACAGGAAAACTAAAGCCAAGTAGGCTTGTAGTCAGAAAAAAATGAGATAACCACCACAAAAGGGAATAGCAATAACTCTTCAAATTAAAGATTCCATATCAACTATTCTGTAAATACATAAATTACATCTAAATTATATATTTATTTTGGCTAGCCTTACCATGAATCCCCAACAGAGAGAGGAGAAATGAAGGGATATACATTACAACATTGTAGTATTTCAAAATATTGATAAGGAAATGAAACAGAACAGCTGTTGTTGATGACCCACTAAGGAGAGGCAGTCTGATGTAGTGGATGATAAACTGGCCTGAATCTAGAAGGCCTTGGTTCAAGTCCCAGTTCTGATCCATGCTAACCGTGTTACCCTGGACAAATCAGTGAGCCTCTCAGGGCTCCAGATGGTTCTCTAATCCTATCGTTTCAGAATAAATGCCAATATTGCAATTGGGAGTGGAGAAATCCTCACTTTGAATTTCTTTTATTGATGAAATTTCAGGTCAAAAAAGAATATTTTATTTTAAATATATATAAAATATTTTATTTAATATTGTTGAATAATATTTAGATATTAAAAATTTTAAATACATACTTTAAAATATACTTTTTGTAAATCTATAGTTGACATATTTATTTTTTATATGCACCACATATATTTATATGTGCTTGTGTGACATAGTAAGAATCTTTCTTCCTTCTTATTTCAACACCCAGCTTAGGACCCCAAATCTAGATAAGGTTCTAAATATTCTAGTCCAGCTATATTATTTGAGTGAATAGAGCAGGAAAATAAACATTGTATATAATATTTTTAAATTTTTATTGATGCATTTCCCCCCAGTAATATTTTTTAGCACACTACCTTACTCCTTCCAACCAAACATGCATCATGGTTCCATATCTGTCCTGTCTCATGTCTCTGCGGTGAGGATGATGTATGTTTCAATTACTATTCTCTAAAATTGAGGTTGGTCATTACAAAATTAATCTGATTTTGGTTATTTTCATTTTTTATCATCATAATAATCTTGTATAATATTCTCTTGATTCTGCTTAATTTATTGTCCATGACATGAAGGGTTATGTCTTAACTTACGCATGGATTGGATTTAATTGAGGCAGAGTTGCAGTTCAAAAAAGTGTGTGTGTGTGTGTGTGTGTGTGTGTGTGTGTGTGTGTGTGTGTGTGTGTGTGTGTTCATAGCTGGACAGCTCTTTTGTTCTTTAGATCCTTGAAGAAACTAAGGGTGAAAATTACATCATCATTCCTTAGACTTATTCTAATGACTATTTCTGTGTGTGATGCAGTGAGGAGAAGCCTACACTAACTCAGTGGACTTTTATTCAGATCCCTGTGTGACCTCAGAAGACAGGTCTGACTAAGCCTCAGATTCCCCATCTGTAGAGAATTCTCAGGCCCATCATCCTTTCCAGCTCTAGCTTTATGGTCTTCAAGTCCCCATTTTTCCTATGAAGCTTGGTTCTTGCTCTGTGCTTCCAAGACCTACCAGTTCCTTCCATTATCAGTCCAATTATTGACATCCCATAGGGAGTTTCTAATTCCACACATCCGGTACCAAGAGTTACACAAAGGGCTACGTCCTCACACCTGTTGCCAAAACAATCTTTCTACCTAAAAGGGAGTCCATTTACAAATGGCTCCCTTTAAATGAGCCTTACAATTTTAGCTGAGCCTCTGCAAAGGACAAAGGATCGCCTTTGGGTTGAATGTTCTAGACTGGAGTAAACTGATTATCACCATAAAGTGATCCCTTAAAATCAAACATTTCTGCTCTGCTCAATACTGAAGCTTTTCCTGAGGACTGAATTCATCTCTTTGATTTGTGCTTCTTTAATAATTGGTCCCAGGTGCAGCTTAAGTTATCCTCCAAATACAGAGAGTTGCAAAAATGTCTCACGGCTCCAAAGTATACTTCTAAAGAGTTTGGAGTACTTTGTGCTGAGTACAAGCAGTTTCCAACTTGACAAACACCTGATTTCCAAAAAAAGCTATTTCTTCCCCTTTACACTCTGTTACTTCTGTGTAAAAGCACAAATAAGCCTAAACATTTTTAAATAAATTCTGTGGATTCTAAAGAGAAAAGGGGGAAGGTTTTGGAAAATGGAGGTATTGATTTCTTTTTCCAAGGGGCAGGTTACCAGACAGGGATAACCTAAGTGGTACTTCACTTGGACCAAATATAGCTTCCCCTCATAGTCTTATTTTTTCCCCTTTAGTACCCTGCCCTAAGCAGCCAAGTGGCACAGTGGATAGAGTGCCAGGCTTGGAGTCAGGACGATTCATTTTTCTAGGTTCAACTCTGGCTTATGACACTTACTAACTATGTGACTGGGAAAGTCACTTAACGATGTTTGCCTCAGTTCTTCATCTGTCAAATGAGCTGGGAAGGAAATGGCAAACTGCTCTAAGAATCTTTGTCAAGAAACTCCTAAATGGAGTCATGAAGAATCAGACATGACTGAAACGACTGAACAAAAACTAAATGAGATAGTATGTCTTAATGAAGGAAAGGAGAGATAGGGACCTGGAGTTCTTTGGAATATGGAGTGCTGAACTGGGAGGAAGGAGGGAAAGGTAGGGCAGATTTGAGGCATAAGATGAGTGGGGAAACAGTTCTGGAAAGTGATAAAGGAATGTAAAAGAGAAAAAAGGGAGAATGATCAGAATAACTTCACTGAGTTCAAAATTCATCCCTGTGCCTAGGAAGAGGAGCCAAGGGAAGAAGAGTAAAAAGTTTTCTTTTCCTTCTTATTTCTACAACACACAACCCTTTGTACCCCTCTGATGAATTTACTCTCTATCAGTTTATTTCTATGGAAAAATGAATTCTTTATTATAAACTGCCTTGCAGACTCTTGGAACCCAAAGGATCCCTAAGTCTGAAGCTGCTTTTGAAGCCTCCCTTGTCCTATAGTTACCCTCTAAGTCTGTCCATTTTCTGACTCCCATGAGGTTTTTATTTTCCTTTTCCCCTTCTCTTTTGCTTTGGAATTTTTAATTTATTTATTTTACAACCATTTGTTATCTCTCCCTCCCATTGTCCCCTTCCCAACTGAATAATAAAAAAGACAAATAAAACCCTCATTACAAATATACATAGTCCAGCAAAACAAATCCCCACACCAGCAGTATCTAAAAAATGCATATTTCAGTCTGTTCTTTAAGTCCGTCACCTCTCCGGCTGGAGTTGAATTCTTACCATGCTTTTGAACTAGATAATTAAGAAGTGTTACTTTATGGAAACCGAAGCATAGGAAGATAGGTTTTATGGTCATTGAAATGGCAAGCAGAAATTAAAAACAGTTCTTTCTACTCCTTGGCTATCCTTATTTGCTTGTTCTTTATTGGTGGACTTGTAATTGCGTAAACAATCAGGACTCTCTTTTCCCATGAAGAGATCATTGAGGGCTTAGGAGGTACCACTCAGATATCTCAATACAAAGAAGGGCATTTCCCCCAATCAGGTTCCACTTGCAGCCGCACAACAGTTCCCTCCAAGCCTGTCCATTTCATATGATTCCAGTGAAGATAGGTGGTGGCTACTACTCCAGTTAGTTACAAAGGCTACAGTTCAAGACTCACTGGATACAGAATTGTTTCCCCACACAGTTCCTTGTATTCTGTTAGACAGTTCTCTCAAGTCAATTCCAACTAACCCTCAAAATGCCCCTGACAATACTGAGGGTTGGAGATGACCATAACTCCTACCACCATGCCAAAGGACCATTCGCATCAAGACAATGCCTTGGCCCTGAATTGGAGGAAAGAAAGTTGGAGAGAAAAGAGTGAATGGCTTTGGACATTTGCTCTCACTCTTAGACTTCCATATAAAGTTGTTGGTCTTTTCCTAGGGTTCTCACCCCTAACAATATTATAGCTCTTTTCTCCCTAATTCCTTATGGGAAAGTTCACTTCACATGGCTCCAGAGTGAAAATGATTTGTTTTTTTCTAGCATAGTTCATTCCAAAATGTTCCAAGTGGATGTTTTCCATATTTGTTGTTGTTCAGTCATCTCAGTTGTGTCCGACTGACAGATACCAGAATTGAGAGAAGCCTCTAGTGGCATGATGTGATTTTTTTCTCCTTGACCCTGTCCTGTGTAGCATTTATCAGTGACATGGATCAAGACATAGAAAGCATCTTATCTGACTCACAAAAGACACAAAGCTAAGAGGGATGACAAATACTGTTGGATCAGAGATGGGATTTGAAAATATTTCAAAAGACTGGCTTGGGAATTCAAAACTAAAGCGGTATGACTAGACAACAATAATTATGTGTGGATTCAGGAAAATAAATTTGTAAATATAAGAAGAGGGAGACATAGTAATCCATAGTGGGAAAAGACCCAGGGGGAGTATGCTGGTGAACCTCAACTTCAATAGGAACCAGTGGTATTATATGGCTGCCAGAAAATCTAAAGTCATTTTGGGAGACATTATTAAAAGGTCTATGTCTTGAATGGGGTAGAAGATACTGTGATCAGCACTAGTCAAGCCACATCTGAAGTACTCTGTTTATTTGGGACACCATGTATTAAAATTGTCAAAATTGAGTCTGTTCAAGGAAGATAATCAGGATAGTAAAGGGACTGAAGATATTTAATCTATAGAAAAGAGAATAAGTTCAGAGAGATGTGAAAGTCTTTAACTATATGATAGAGCTGTTATGATTGATTTATTTCATATAGCATCATGGGTCAAACTGTAACTAATAGAGCCTATATGGGGTGGCATATTAATTCAACATAAGGAAGAACTTTTTTAATTTTTTATTTATTTAAAAACATTTTTCCATGGTTACATGATTCTTGTTGTCTCCCTTCCCTCTTCCTTCCCCCCTCCTGGATTTGGCAAGCAATTTCACTGGGTTATACATATATTATCACTCAAATCCTATTTCCATATTATTCATTTTTATAATAGAATAACTTTTAAAAACCAAAACCCCCAACTTTTATAGCTATATCAACAAGTGATAAAACATATGTTTTCTCCTGGATTTCTACAAGGAAGAACTTTTTGACAATTTGAGAAGTTCAGCTGCTTTGTTAGGTAGTGAGCACACACTCTGGAAATGCAAGTAGAATCTGGATGATCACTCGTCAGAGATAGTTGTATTACCACAAGTATTGTGAGGTTGTATTAGATGACCCTCCAGGGTCCTTCCAACCCAGAGAATCTAAATGAGTGTAAATACTGGGGATCTGGACAAATTGACAAGGTTTCTTGAGGGGACATCCTGAGATCGCTTTTATAACAAAATTCCACTTGTATAAAAGTATCATATTAATGGAAATGCCTATATTTCAAGTTCCTATGGTGGGTTTTAGTTTTTAATATATCTGGTACCCAAGTGGTGACAGGGAATCCCAATGTCACACTAGCTTTCAGCCAGGTCAATTGAGATATTTTCTAATATAAGAACACTTCTTCCTGTAATGCCCAGCCTTATTCTCTGTCCTCAAACCCATTAATTTGACCCACATCTGGTTGCATAGACCCTTTCTGGACGGTGGCACCTATTCAGCTACTATTCAGGAGAAATATATGCATTCCCCTGGAGTCACAGCCTAAGCATTTGACATGAAGTTAACATTAGGGACAGTTCTGCTTTGACCTAGAAGCCAATGGCAGTCATTGAGTTCTTGTGTTACAAAGCCAGCTGGTACAGTAGAAAGAGGGGGAAATGCAGAGTTGGGGGAGATGAGTTACAATACTCTGTCAAACACACTTGTTACCTATCTGACACCCAAGCAAGTCACTTTACCTGTCTCAGCCTCAGTTTCCCTATCTATACAATTAGGATAATAGCACTTTCCTAGCAGGGACATTGTGAGGATCAAATGAGAGAATAGGCATAAGGTACTTCATAAAATATGAAGTGCTAAAGTGCTCCCTAAAGGCTAGATTTTACCTGAAAGAAATCTCTTCTATTTTGTGAAGTAGTGAGGTAGGGCAGGGAATAGAACGCTGAACTTGAAATCAGGAATCTCTCAGTTCAAATACAACCTCAAAATCAAATACAACACAGAATGGCTTTGTGTGACCCTGGGCAAGTCACTTAACCCATCTCAGTCTCAGTTTCCTCATCTCTAAAATGGAGAAAATAATATCACTTATCTCCTAGGATTGTTATAAGTATCAAAGGAAATAATATTTGTACTTTGCAAACCTTAAAGCACTATTTATAATGCAAGCTATTATTCATAGTATTAAAATAATAGTATTGTACTATTATTACTATTATGTAACTATTACTAATAAGAGTAATAATAGTATAAATATCACCATCTTCATTTCTTATCACCAAGTCCCTATCTAGTACATTTCCAGGGAGTCCCTGTCTTATTTCTCTGCACAGATACCCCATTTCTTCTAGCACCACTCTCAGTCCTTCTGGAGAAGTCAGAGAAATCCTGTCTCTGAATTCAATCCTTGTGATGTGATAAGATCACTCTTCTTCCCCAAAGCCAGATCTTGGTGCCAACTGCCCTCCTGTTTATCTTTTTACAGTAGATCTCAGTAAGTTGCTTGCTGTTATTCTCTCTCTCTCTCTCTTTCTCTCTCTGTCTGTCCGTCTCTTCACACTCTCTCTTTCCCCCCCTCTCTCCCCCCTCTCTCTCTCCCTCTCCCTCTCCCTCCCTCTCTCTCTCTCTCTCTCTCTCTCTCTCTCTCTCTCTCTCTCTCTCTCTCTCTCTCTCTCTCTCTCCCTCTCTCCCTCTGTCCCTCTCCCTCTCTCTCCCTCTCTCTCTCTCCTCTCTCCCTCTCTCTCCCTCTCTCCCTCTCTCTCTCTCCCTCTCTCTCTCCCTCTCTCTCTCTCTCTGTCTCTCTCTGTCTCTCTCTCTCTGTCTCTGTCTCAGTCTCTGTGTGTATGTCTGTGTGTGTGTGTGTCTGTCTGTCTGTCTGTCTGTCTGTCTGTCTCTCTCTCTCTCTCTCTGTCTCAGTCTCTGTGTGTATGTCTGTGTGTCTGTCTCTCCCTCTCTCCCTCCTCTCATTTTCTAGGACAACTACAGGTACTCAGTTCCAAACCTTCAAGATGAAGACTCCTGGACTTTTGCCTTTCACTTGCTACCATGTTGCCCAAACATCATGTACTGTCTACCTGTTGGATAATCCAATATTGTTCCTGCAGTACTAGTGTGATTTTACCTTGTAAATATGCCACAGAAAAAAAGGGAAAAAAAGAGGGGTGGAGAGAAAAGACCTCTCTGTACAAAAATATTTATAGCAACTCTTTTTGTGGTAGCAAAAAATTGGAGATTGAGGAATGGTTAAGCATGTTGTGGTATATGATTGGGATGGGATACTGTTGTGCTATAAGAAATGGCAAGCAGGAGCAACTAGGTGGCTCAGTGGGTAAAGAGCCAGGCCTAGAGGTGGAAAGTCCCAAGTTCAAATCTAACCTCAATACTTCCTTGTTGTGTGACCCTGGGCAAAGTCACATAACTCCAATTAATTGCCTAGCTTTTACCACTTTTCTGTTTTGCAACCAATACTTAGGATGAATTCTAAGACAGAAGATAAGGGTTTTTTTTTTTAAGTCAAAGAGGATAATTTCAGAAAAACCTAGAAAGAGTTAACATTAATGAATGCAAAGCAAAGTGAGCAGAACCAGAAGAGCATTGTACACAGTCACAGTAATATTGTTTGATGAACAACGGTGGATGACCTACCTATTTTTAGCAATACAGTGATCCAAGAAAATCCCAGAGACTCATGATGAAAAACGTCATCTGTACTCTGAGAGAGAAATGATGGAGTCTGAATGCAAGCTGAAACATACTATATTTCACTTTCTTTTGTGGAGTGGTTCAAGATCTCTTCACAAAATGACTAATATAGAAAATGTTTTATGTGATTACACATGCAAAATCTATATCAGATTGCTTACTCTCTCAAGAAGAAGGAGGGTAGGGAGAGTGGAAGGTAGGAATTTTTTAAAAAGAATATTAAAAATTGTTTTTACATATAATTGGGAGAAAAAAATAAAATCTTATTCAAAAAAATTGAAATAAATACAAATCTATATACCACAGATCAGAGGGAGGAGAAGATGTGCTTTGGAGCAATCCCTGAACTCATTCAATAGTGAGAACCAAGTGATATGAATCAAGTGGGTTACCTTGTTGGGTAGATGTTCCACTCAACTCTAATGGGTGCTCTGGAGTATCTTCCAAGCCTTTGGGTATTCAGAGATCTGGTTGCCTCTCTCCCTATGCCCCTCTGGGATTGGCAATGCCCATCTCATTAACCTAAGGTTTGATGTGGATTTTCTCCTTCAGACTTCTTCAGCTCTAGCTTCCTCTAAGAAAATTTTGTCCCTCATTCTCCCTCTATTGGGTTTTAAATGAAGTTATTCACCAAGATAGGAATAACTCTTTAATCAAACTATTAGAGAGCAATAGCAACTCTTTGTTTTCACATACAGCTCTTTAATCATAATATTAGAAAGGAATGAAAAAAATTACATTAATGCACTTAATCTGGGTATCTCCTCCCAGCCCATGAATTCTTTCCAGACGGGGCAACCACCCTCCCTTTTGGCAGGCAAGTCAAAACCCAAGAGCTCAGCCTCCCCCCCCCCACACCCCAGCTGTTCCCTCAGGGAACTAACAGCATCCACCACAGGGGTATTTTACTCATGACAAAAATACCTAGAAGGTCAAGGTCCAGTCATTTGGAATGACTGTTAGCTCAGCATGTCCCAACTGGTCTCTGCCTTTTTCCCAAATGTGACATGGCTCAGAGCAGTCAGGGCAGCACCAAAAAGGCTCATTCAAATACTGTCTCTTCTGGGTGACCCTTTCCTCAATGTAGACAGGAAAGGGGGAGTTGTTTTCTCAGGACATGACAAAAATGGACTGAGTCTCTTGGTCCTATCTAAACAACAAGAGGAAAAATTCGCAGATCCTCTTATCCGGATTCTAGAACTCTCCTCTCCTGTCTCTTCTCACATTTAGATCAGTTTCCCCTTTTAAATGTTTGCTCTGACTTTTTCATTGTACCCAAGATCTAAGCCTTTTCTGGACAGGTTCCACAGAATTACTACAAGTCCAGGTTAATAGCATCTTTACCTCTAGTGAAAAAAAGGTTCAGTCCCTGTAAATCATAGTAGACTTGAGCATCATGTCTTAAGTTTCTTAACTCAGCATATAATGTAGATTACTGATAGGCACCCCATTTTCTAATTCAACATATGTACAGGCGACATTCACATTCCAATTGTATACAGCTCTCATTAGAACATGCGACACACCTACTCCATGGCATCTAATTAAGAGCAGATATTAGAACAGTGATAGATTTGATTGAGAAAATAAATAGAATGCATGCTTAGAGCAAAGTTGCACATAGTGCAAAAGATCTAGATCATGGGTAGATCTAGATGCTTGTCTCACAAGAGTACCCAAATATATCATGGCATAAAGCACAGAAGTAAAGTGTTATGAAATGACATATTTTAGGTCAGTATTTCTGCAGTCACAAAGCACACACTACATAGCCTCCAACAAGGGGTATGGCTGGACCACACGACTAACCACTTCTCTAATTCCCCCTAATTAGGGATATGCTAGTAAATGTTTAGCAACCAGCTCTCAGAAGGAAAAAAAAGCATGTGCTTTTACAATTTTAAGTTTAACCTGAATTGTTAACATTTTTCACCATTTCTGAATTCTTGACAAACAACAAAGTAAGAAAATCAAGACCCCATTCATAGCATTTCCAAGGTATAAATGCTCACCTGCAAATTTAACAATCAGCTCTCATGAGCTGGCACAGTCTGACTCCAGCATCCCCTTATTCTTAGTGAATCATAAATAAACCTTGTCATTGCCTCAATTGGACTGAAACTTGTACCATAATCTGAGCTTGGCAATGGCTTAAGCTACCTATCACTGTCTCTAAAGTCTTTAGGATGCATCTATTTCACAAGTCTCTCCCCAAACAGTATTGGTTACTAGATAGTAGGCTAAAAAAATAATAAATAAATAAATTAAATAAATAAATAAATAAAAGAGGGCTGGGAGCAGCTGGGTGGCTCAGTGGACAGAGAGCCAGAACTGAAGTTGGGAGGTCCTGGGTTCAAATTTGACCTCTCAGACACTTCCTAGCTGTGTGACCCTGGGCAAGTCACTTAACCCTATTTGCCTACACTTTACCACTCTTGTGTCTAGGATGCAAGGTAAGGGCTTAAAAAAGAGGGGCAGGACTGATTCTGGATTCATCCCTTCCCACCCCATGTGAACTGAGACTTTCCTGTGTCTGGGACAAGCACAGTTGATTACCCCCTTTCAACATGGAATCTAGAAACCCCAAACTTGTAGCCTAGTAATATCTGATGAACCCCAAGTTTCAGGACTAGATTGCAAGTTGGAGACCCCAAAGTTTGTACTTGTTCCCTGTTCCTATGAGAATCCTCCCTGAAGGAAATCTCAGGCTAGCAATTTCAGACTGAATTAATGGACCCCATTGTGTCAGAGACCCTTCCCCAAGAAGACCCAGACCTGGGCAGGGACCACCCTTTTAGTATCCATTATAAGCAGCCCCTTCCCTTACACCCTAGGCTCTAGCTATGATTCTTTTCCCAAGCTTCATTGTATCCTGTCACTGTAATTTGAACACTCCCATTTCCTTGTAACCATGGTAGTGTCAATCAATCATCTTTCCTTGCTTCTGGATCCCCCAAATGGTATATAGTTCCCCAAATTCTTTTGTTCCTTGGAGAGGTCATCTAGGGCAGTGGCACACACAGGGATAATATCCCCAGAGTCCAGAGTGTAAACCCTGTAAAAGTTGTGGCACCAAACTGAGTAAAGGGCCAAATATTGGGCTTATCCCTTTCCTGATTAAAGACTTGGATTTTCTGACTACTTTGGTAGTTCAGCGTTATTTCCAAGTTCACCCCCTGTCTCTGGAAGTCACCAACATTCGGTTTCTCTCTCATCTCAGTCATTGTCTTTTCAGTTATTTATTATCTAGCTGAGAGAGCCTTTCTGCATCTGGTTGATTGCCCTTAGAGTCCTCCTAGCTGGCTCTCCCATCCTTTCTTTTCTCCCGCTCTCTAGGGATTCTTTAACTCCCCATTAGGTAACAAGTGGTGGTAATATATTGATTTTGCAGGATTTCTAAAACTCCTTTTTTTTTGTTTGTTGTTCAGTTGTTTTCTGTCACGTCTGATTCTTCATGACTCTTATCTGGGTTTTCTCTGCAAAGATATTGGAAAGGTTTGCCACTTCCTTCTCCAGCTCATTTCACAGATGAGGAAATTGAGGCAAACAGCATTAAATGACTAACCCAAGATTACACAGATCATAAGTGTCTGATGCCAGATTTAACTCATGAAGATGAGTCTTTCTGACCCCGAGCCCAGCACTCTTATCTACTGCATCACCTAGCTGCTCCTACCACTCTGGGGCTAACAAGTTCTCCAAAGTTTCAACTGCGTGGGATGGAATGGCTTTCCAAGAGTCTACTACTTTGTGTGTTCCCTGTGTACCAACATTTCTTAGCAGAACTCCTTGATGAAGATCCTGACAATGAATTCAAGTGTCATCCCATCTTTCATTTGTATCAGAACTTTTCTAGGTTGAGACAATAGATAGGTAATGGGCCTCTTAGCTGAAAAGTAAAATGGCTTTTTTCTCTTTGTTTTTTATAGACAATTTTAATAGTCATTTTCGGATGTCTTGCAGTCTATATTCTTTTCTTCCAATTCCCCTCCCCAAGATGGCAGGTAATATGATATGGACTATACATGTATTATATGCAATATATATTTCCACATTTATCATGTGAAAGAAGATGCATATCGCTTACACTAGAGAAAAATTCATGGAGGAAATAAAGTGAAGAAAGGTACGGTTCAATCTGCATTCAGACTGTCAGTTCCTCCTATGGTGGTGCATGACCTTTTTCATCATGAGTCCCTTGGAGTTGTCCTGCATCCTTGCATTGCGGATATTAGTCAATTCATTCCCAGGTGTACAGGTTTTGAGTTTCTCTAACTTTTCCATTTATTGACATGTAAAAGCACAAGTAAATGGGAAAATGTAGCTCTCATTGAACTATCAATAGGTATGATGGAAAGCCTGTAGCATTATTCTTGATAGCATCTACACACACACACACACACAAACACACACACACGCACACATGGGCCACATTGACTCCCCAAAGCCTTCTTTTTAGGTCACAGAATCCCCAGCAAATGCACTAACATACAGCCAAAACACTTACCCTGAGGGAGATGGTGTGTGGTTCTAGGTTTCATGATTCTTGCCAAAGCTAATATTTTCCTAAATAATTAGTTTTCAAAACTTCTACTTTGGTCAGAGTAAATTCTGGTCAGGAAATACTTGTTCTACAAATACCTTAACAACTGTAAAAGCTCACTGATTCCCATTTGGGCGTATCTGTGCATAGTAGGTGATGATAACAGTGTTGCTTATATTTTTCCATCTTCCAGCGACAAAAAGTCTATTCATATGTCTCAAATGCTCAGTGGCACTTACATAGTCTAAGTTCACAATATAAGTTGCATGCATTTTCCACTGAAAACAGAAGGCACAAATTTCATATTTCTTCTTAAAGGTTACTGATGTCATTTAGGGTCAGTGGATTCTGGGTTTTGCTCAATCAAGAGTCCTCTCAGCCTTTGCCCAACGAGGTCATCATGCAGTGCTTTCATGGTCCCAGAGTAAAATCTCTTATTGTGGCATTAACTGCTTTTTGGGACCATGCGTAGCACAGTATTGCATTGCATGGATCCAACTTTTGCCATTTTCTCGACAATGCCCTTTGGGGGAATAAAGATCCCAGAGGAACACTTTCTTGTTTCTTAGCTTGTATCATTTCTCATCATCAGAGTCACTTCCATAGCTGGGGACAATCTTTGCCTCTTTCTTCTCCCACTTTATTTTACCATTCATATAATGCAGAATACTACTCAAACCCTCCTCACCTTTTACCTAAACTTGCCTCCTTCCTGTTACTAGATCTCCAGTCTTTCTCCCCCAAACTATCCTCTATGAAGCTGTTAAAATAGCCTTCCTAAGGCATGGATCTGACTTCATCTCTCAAAAATCTTCAAGAGCAAATAAAATTCCTTAGGCTGCCATTTTATAAAATCCTTACCTCCTCTCTTGGAATCAATACTGAGTATTAGCTCAAAGGCAGAAGAGTGGTAAGGGCTTGACTTACCCAGAGTCACATCTAGGAAGTATCTGAGTTGGATTTGAACTCAAGCCATCCCATCTCCAGACCTGACACTCTATTTACTGAGCCATCTAGCTATCTCTTACGTTGCTATTTAAAGACCACCATAATTTGACATCAACTCAACTTTCCAGGCTTATTCACATTATTCCCTTTTATAAATCTCTCCAGTACAGCAAAACGGGATAATTGTTCTTTGAACTTGATATGTTATCCCCGATATTCGTGAATTCATCCAGCGAAAATCTCATGTCTCAAGTGCCTCCTCAACTTGAACTATCAAAATATTCCTCTTGCTTCATGGTTCCAGTTCAGGTGCCAGTTCCTTCAGGAAATCTTCCCTGATCTCCCTAGAGAAAGGAGAAGACTTCGTGAAGCCTCTTTAAATCTTCCTAGAGCAATTTGTCTTGGTATGGCCTTTGCTTCCATCCCTTTGAATCTTATATGCTCTGTTGCTCCAAAGACTCTTATACATAGCTATGTATGTGTTATATCTCCCTTTCCCCCAGGAGAATATAAGCATCTTGCAATGGGGGAAATGGTGGCTTTTCATCTTTGCACAGACAGTGCCCAGAGACTTAATAAGAATAGGGAATTGACCTGTGATTTCATTGGTTTAGAGAAGTCTCAGAGAGGGAAACTTCTTTTTTACCAATACAGCTCTCTACCTTCTCTGTAACTGAGCATCTTAGAGAGCTGCTTAGGGCACTGAGATGTTAAATTATTTCCCCTGGGTTACATACCTTGGATGCATCAAAGATGAGGCTTGAACTCACGTCAGCCTGACTTGGAGGTCAGTTTTTTTTATACTTTACGATCAGGCTGTCTCTCATAAATGTTGGTAAAATTAAATAGACTTTATTTCTTCCTAGAATCTTTGACTGTGAAGATGAGATGGGGGAGATAAATTGGGGGAGTTTAGGGTAAAGACATTGGGGAAGAAAATTCCTTATAGTATAGTGGAAGCAAATAAATTAGAAAATGTCCACTTGAATTGGTCTCACAGTGAACATGTAAGTATTTTCAAGGTTCTTCTTGGCTGCTGTACCATTTTCTTCAGTAAAATGGCCAATTTTGGTCTTACAGGAAAATTATCTTTGTAGAATGACTGTGATCTCAATCTACTACTTAAAAAATGGCTTTTTGCTAGGCTACATATGGTTATCCTGAACACTCAATCCTTTTGCTATTTCATTATACAACACACTTCTTCCCTAACCCATCCAATATGAAACCACAAAACCATATCCAAAAATTGTCCTCTGAATGTTTTCTTTGCTTCATATGCAGTCCCCAAATCCCCAGGATAGTGCAATATATTTTGATTAATAACAATTGTGACATATTCAAGAAATGAAGCAAACTTTTGGATGCTGGCAGGAGTTTTAGAAGTGAACTTTTCTGTCATTGGGCTAAGCAACTGGTCATTGCCAATTCAGATGATATGTCTTTAGGGCACTCAAGTGATTACAAATTCCTTTATCTGTTGTAGTTGTCATAGAATACATTCTTAGAGAACAACCACAGTGCAGAGATATGGCCTCATCTGTGCCTGCCTCCTGGATTTCAAAATCTCTGTATGTTTAAAGGATCTGATCAGAAATAAAAAAGGACAAAAGAAATTGTTAGCCTTTCCACACATGGTGTGGGTGGGAGGGAAGGAGAGTAGTTGATCACTAAAATTCCAAAAGACAAAGACCTTCAATGTTATGTTTTCTTAACCTCAGTCATTACACAAGAATTGTACAAGAATCCAAGGGATAAAAGCATCAACAGGGGTTCATTGAGTAGGAAAATAAAAGGTTTCAAGGAAAATCACTTATATAAGTCAACTAAATGTATTCAGACCAAAAGATGCGACTAAAATGGAAAAATTGACCCAAGTATTCTAATAACTGGGCAGCTATGTGGTGCATTGGTTAGAGGACTGGACCTGGTCATCTTCATGAGTTCAAATCTGACATAAGACACTTGCTGTCATTTGGGCAAATCACTTAACTTTGTTTGTCTCATTTTCTCATCTATAAGATGAGCTGGAGAAGGAAATGGCAGTATCTTTGCCAAGAAAATCCCAAATGGGGTTATGAGCACTCAGAAATAAGTGAAAAATGACTGAACAACAAAAGAGTCTATAGAAATAGGCATCCTCCGACCCGAAATGCTTTTTTTTACCTTTGCCTCTTGGAATCCCTAAATCCATCATTCAAAGCTCAGTTCAACCTGGGAAAACTTATAGGACCTGAGGCAAAGTGACATGAAGCAAAACAGGAGATTTTTGTGCACTGTTGATCAACTATGAATGATCTAACTACTATGGCCAATACAATGATCCATGACAATTTCAAAAGACCCGTGATGATAAATTCTATCCATCTCCAGAAAGAGAACTGATTAATTCTGAGTGCTGATTGAAGATTTTTCCATTGTCTTTATGTTTTTTTGGCTTTCCTGTGTGTGTTTGCAACATGGCTAATATGGAATTTGCATGACATCACATGTATAATTGATATCATATTGCTTGCTTTCTTAATGGGTAGGGAGGAGTGGCAGGAAGAGGCAGAATTTAGAACACAAAAATGTTTTAAAGTAAATGTTGAAAATAAATAAAAATTAAACAAAAGCTTAACTCAGATTTCACATCCTTCATCATACTGTTGCTTTAACCATCCCTCTTCAGTAGTTAATGTTCTCCCCACTCTCAAATTACTTAATTTTTTTTTTGCATTCTATTGATCTTGCATCAATTTTGTGTTGATTTTATTTTTCTTTTTTTTTTCAACCCTTACTTTCTGTCTTGGAATCAATATTGATTATTAGTTCCAAAGCATAAAAATGGTAAGAGCTTAGGCATTTGAAGTTAAATGGCTTGCCCAGGGTCACACAACTAGAAAATGTCTGAAGTCAGATTTAAACACAAGATCTCCTGCTTCTGGGCCTGTGATTATTACTGAGGCTTTGGCATCCTATTTCTGGCCTCGAGAGCCTACAATTTTGTGCTATCCCTGGACTCCTATTCTGACTATTGAGCTCATCTTTATATAGTTCATTTCTTTATTGTGCTAGATAGTCAAATAGTTGATATATGTGGTAGGGAGAGGAAGAGAGAAGGGAAGGAGAGGAGAGGCAGAGGGGCAAAGAGAGGAGAGGGGCAAGAGGAGAAAAGGGAGGAAGGAAAGAAAGAGAGGAAAGAAGAAGGGGGAAATGAGAAAGAGAGAGAGGGAGAGATACATGGGGGTAGGAGAGAGAGAGAGAGGGAGGGAAGGGGAGAGAGAGAGAGAGAGAGAGAGAGAGAGAGAGAGAGAGAGAGAGAGAGAGAGAGAGGAAGAGAGGAAGGGAGGGAGGGAGAGAGGGAGGGAGGGAGGGAAAGAGAGAGAGTCTTTATAACACAAAATATTTTATTACTTGCCTTGTTCAAGGACTTTCATTGTTTTAAAGGCTAATGTTGAACTTCGACTACAAATAGATTATCTGAAAATACACAATGCACAGGCCCTTACTGTCCCATGGTTCAGTTATCCCCAATTAGTCCTATCCTTTAAGTCATGAAGATCTTCTGTTTTTCAGTACAGAAGGAACCAATTGGTGAAGTAGCCTCATTCATTCTTTAAATAACTCAGCAAAAAGCTATGTAGGTACCATGCTGGAAACTACAGATATCCCCTATCAGAATATGCCAAATTCCCAAGTATATAGAAGGGTAGGTATTCCTTCTATGATGTTTTATAGAAAATGGTATTTTCAATGTGGAGATTTAGTGATTATATAATTACTTTAAATCCCTAGAACTGAGGGCCATTACTTTGACTGTAGGCATCATAGCTTGGTTTCCTTGTAATTCAAAACATCAGTGAATCTGCAATTTGATCATTTTGGGTACTCCCTCTAATGGCACAGATACCAACCTATATATGCTTTTCCATCCTGGGATATTCTTGTCATATGTTTTCCAGCAGATCTTCCATCCTAGCTCACTCCATCAATAATATTCACTCAGCATGTTGGAGTAGAGAAAGAATTTTCTCCAGGTTACTTGGCATTTCATGTGTATCAATGCAACACTCATTCAAACTGTCCATGTGCTTTCTCTTACTCTTGCTAGATGGCTAATGACACACTTTTCCTGGCCCCACATTTCTTGGATGATCATCTTTAGGTCAAGTCCTATGAATTATCATCATTAATAATTTGTTCTAATCTATTTATACACATCATCTGTCTCTCAGTTGCTCTTCAGGGAACTCATGATTTTGTGGAGGCTTTTTTTCATCTTCGATGGCCTTCTTTGCTTCTAATAATAAGAATTTAAAATTTAGGTTTTATGCTAAATATGAAAGTGCTAAAATAATATTGTGGTTGCTGATTTTTAAAATTAACTCTTAAGTCACAAATCATTTAGCCTCTCTTAACAATTTAGTTTAATAGAGATATAGTAAATGAGAGAAATGTAGGAAGGAAGTCAAAAGTACTGCCTATCTAGATAATCTATAATTTCTGTCCAAAGAAGTCCAGCTCACCACTTGGCAAGGGCTCTCAAGTCCCAATCTCTACATAGAGTTGTGGAGCCAGGAGACCTGGTGCTGTCTTCAGCAAGGATTCCACCAACACAGCCTCCTCCAGGAAAGGAAGGCCTCTCTGGAACCAATCTCTCCAGAAGCCAGGAGAGGAAGGTCAGCTACTCACCCAGCAAGCTGAGGCAGGATACAGGAAAAGAGTCTCCTTCTTCAGTCCAGCTCATTGATGCAGAGTGTCCAAAGATGAACTCCAGAGGAGAAGAAGTTCAAAGGAGAAATCCCTTGGACAGGAAGTTAAGGACTTTTTGTAGTCCTTTTCTATATCACTTCCTGTTCCTTTCCCACTTTACAGGAGCTAATTGTAGTCTTTCAGTTTGCCTAACACTGCCCAGGATCAGGGAAGTGACCTCTGAAGTTGTCACCCACTCTAGTAAGTGACCTGTGAACTCTTATACTTAGTGACTGGTAAGGTACTAAGTAGGGATACTTAGGTTTTTGATTGATTAACTTAAAAGTTGCTGATTGATAGACAAAGAAAGTTTGATTCACTCTATACAACCCCACCCACTGTGATTCTCCCCAATCAATCATTTAACATAGCCAGCTTATACCTCTAAAGATCTTCTAGCTAAAAGGCACATACAATATTGTACTTTCTAAGAGGAAATTACAATAGTTGGAGATAAGAGGAAAACAGAAGAGAGAGAGAGAGAGAGAGAGAGAGAGAGAGAGAGAGAGAGAGAGAGAGAGAGAGAGAGAGAGAGAGAGAGAGAGAGAGAGAGAGAGAGAGCAAAACCAGTGTTTGCTGGGTATATTGACAAAAAGCCAATTAGGGGGCAATCCCCTTTGGCATAAGAGTTTACATTCAGAATAAATGTGTTCAACCCCCTTTGGGACCCTTACCTAGAAGGGACAGTTCAGGGTGAGAAAGTGGCCCCAAAGACACAAGCTATACTTGTTTTAGGCTTGGGAAAAGGACTCCAAGTTTGGTGGATCAGTAAGTAGACTTGAAGATGATGACTACCATATGCTTGCACAAGTCATTCTAATTGGCACTACCCATCATTTCTAGGGAAAGGGCTTGAGTAAAGACCTCTTGCCTAAATTAGAATGTAATCAGTAAGGATATGAAAAAGTTACAATTAATATGATAGTGAATGTGAGCTTCTGATTAATGCAGAATGGGGGTAGAGATAGAGCAACTATGTCAAGAATTGTCAATTGTTGGAATGACCTCCAGGAATTGATGCAGAGTGAAAGGAGCAGAACTAGGAGAACATTGTACACAGAGACTGATACACTGTGGTACGATTGAATGTAATGGACTTCTCCATTAATGGCAATGCCGTGATTCTGAATAACCCAGAGGGATCTATGAGAAAGAACACTATCCACATCCAGAGGAAAAACTGTGGGAGTAGAAGCACAGAAGAAAAACAACTGCTTGATCACATGGGTCGAGGGGATATGATTGGGGATATAGACTCTAAATGATCACCTGAGTGCAAACATCAACATCATGGAAATAGGTTCTGATCAAGGACACATGTAAAACCCAGTGGAATTGTGAGTTGGCTGTGGGAATGGGGTGGGTAAGGGGAGGGAGGGAAAGAATATGATTCATGTAACCAAGGAATAATGTTCTAAATTGACTAAATAAAATTTTAAAAAATTAAAAAATAAAGAGATCTAGCTGGCACAGTGGGGGAAAAAAAGAATTTTCATTAGTGTCTGTTGAGAGATCATGTATATTAGAGGAAGCAAGGATAGCTCAGAAAATCAGTTCCATTGTTGTAAGTTCACTAAATGTTAGAAAACTCACAAAAATTATTTTGTAAAGAGCTATAAAGAAATTTTAGGATGGATCTGTGGCCTCGGTTTCCTTATCTATAAGAAAAAAGTGATGAAGTTACAAGACCATCTTTGTATTCTAAGCATCGATGACAATGTTTTGTATATAGTAAGGTGCCTAATAAATGTTTGTCATATTCAATTGACCTAAATTAATTAGATGGCCTCTGGAATTTATTCCAACTTCAAAATTCAATGACTCTAAATGGGCATAAGAAGCATACTTTGGAGTCATGTTACCTGGGACACATATGCCTTTTGTAAATCTGAGAGAGACATAGCAGTAAAGGATTCTTTCTCATCATATAGTCTTTTTTTCTTTGGATACTTGTTCATAGCCTCCCTAGCAGATGGATTAAAAAAAAAAGAAGAAGAAGAAGAACCAAACTACACAGCTCAGTGCCTTTAGGTCTGAATACAAAGAGTGATATTTTCTCATTTTCTTTCCAAGTCTCTAATCACATATTATGTAATTCCTTGTGAAAAAATTGCTTGAGGTTGAACAGTTTAAAAACTTTTGTACCAGCTGGTTCAGAATGTTTCTGTCATTATTTACCTTCATGGAAGGCAAATATATCACCATGATGATAGTAAACCTGCCAAGTATAATGCTATTAAGAATATTATGACTGAGATTACTGAATGCATTGTACTCAAGTTACTGAAAAGAAAAAAAAGTGAGGAAGCATATTAACTCGGCATCAAAAGTTACCTAAAAGTCACTGGCATTTGGGGCACATAAATACGATTAGGAAAATAAAGGTAGGTTGATATCAGAGAAAGCTAGAAGTAGAAGACTAAAGTCATGGTTAAAATTTGTGCTGGTTGGGCCCAAGATTTCAAGGAACATAGATAAAACCTCACACTAGGTTGGTATAAGGATAGAATTTATTGATAGTACATGAATCAACTTAAGTGCATCATTTTTTATACAAGAAAAACAAAAGACATATACTGAAATGAGTTTCCTCATTTCAGGAAATTAAGTCTCATTCCTCATTTCAGGAAATTAAGTCATATAAGCAACCATAATGGAAACAAATGATTTTCTCCAAGAGATAGAGCAATACTACTGCTGTTAGGGATGGGGGGATGGGGGCAGTTTATATTTAAAAAGACAAATGAAATTATAATGTAGTTAAAGTGTATCAATATAGAGAGCAGCTAGGTGGCTCAGTGGATTGAGAGTCAGGCCCAGAGAAAAGGGGTGGTGCTGGGTTCAAATTTGATCTCAGATACTTCCTAGCTGTGTGACCCTGGGCAAGTCACTTAACCCCCATTGTCTTGCCCTGACCACTCTTCTACCTTAGAACCAATACACAGTATTGATTCTAAGATGGAAGGTAAGGGTTTTAAAAAATGCATCAATGTATAATTAAAAGTTATTAAATTTCTTTGAAAATGGCATAGTCATGGTCAAAGTCAGCTAGTACTTATTAAGTGCCTTCTATATGTCAGGTACTATGCTAAGTTTTATGAATACAAAAAAAGGCAAAAAATTGTCCTTGCTTTTAAGGAACCCACAGTTTAACGCAGGAGACAACATATAAACAACTATGTACCAACAAGATAAACACTGGAGTAGTTTCAGAGGGAGGTACTAAGATCAAGGACTGGGAAAGTCTTCTTGTAGAATGCCAGGAATTAGCTAAGACCTGAAGGAAGCCAAGGAAGTTAGGAGGCACAGATGAGGATGGAGAATGTTCTAGGCACAGAAGACATCCAGGAGAAACACTCAGAGATAGAAGATGGAATACAACAAAGAGGCCAACATCACTCTTCACACTGGAAGAATTTAGAAAACAATGTTTATTAATACTCTAATTTGGAATGTAATATAGTGAGGGAGAAGTGCAGGTTATAGATGTGGCAAAGGATACCTACAAATCATGGCATTGGGAGGGTTCTCTTTCCTCAAGACAGCAGAATTCTCATGAAGTTCACCAAAGGGCTATCCATGCTGGAGTCACTTCTCCACTGAGCAGGACTTGCTTCTCACAGGGTTGGGTGTCTTTGCAGGAGAAAACATAAAACATAAAGGTTGAAACATTGGGTTCCCTGTGCTTGCTGTGCTTCCATTGGCAGCTGAAGTCTTTACTACCTCCAGCTTCAGACTCAGCTATAATTCTTGGCTGGGATACCACTGGGCTCTTTCAGAATAATGCAGAAGCCTCTCTAGTTCTGTTCCCTTAGGGCTTCCATGAAGTTTGCCTTTCCTGTATACAAGGTGAGTGCTAGGAGATGTGAGGGGGGAAAAGGGGTTATTATATAAAAAGATTGGATTGGATTATTTTAAAATAGGGTCACCAGGAATTTATATTAATTCCAAATAGATTTATTTACAATTTATTTACAAAATATAGAAACAGTGAAGTTAGAAATTCAGAGAGAGGATAGGGTAAGATATCTAGCCCAAGCACTAAGTAATTTCTCCCAGCCCCTGGCTCAACCCAGGTAGGGAGAGTTAGTCCTTAAGCCTCGGCAAAGTTGAGGAATCTGGGAAAATCTCTGCTGAGGCTAGCCTCTTCAGAAAATCCAATATGAAAAGATTCAGCTTTTCATTCACCACATCTTGGGCCTAATCAGCAGATTCTCCACCAGCTTCCACTCCTAAGAAAGAAAGAATTGTCAGTAGAACTCAAATCAGGAAGTTGTCACTCCCTTTTAAAGACACTTTCTTTTGCGTCACTTCTTGTGCCTTCCCCTAATTTTTACATGGACAAATCATAGTCTAAAGCCTTGCTTAGGATTCCTTAGGAGACAGTCAGTCGATTCTGATTCATCACCCACTATTGCACACGTGGGTCACAGACTTCCCCCTTAATGATTAAGTGGGATGTTTACACTTTTGGTGATTAAATCTAAAAATGGCCAGGGATTACAATTTAATCTTAACAATCAGGAGAGAGTTAATTAATTCCATTGTCACAATCAGGGGAGTGTTAAATTTAATCTTCACAGAGAACAGAAATTTAGCCTTTCTTTTTAACAGATCTTCTTGGTTCAGTGAAAATAGCCATCATGTAAATTATTCTTCTGATTTTATTTATTTCACTCTGTCACTTGATACAAAATTTTACATATTTCTCTGAATCTATCTGATTCAACATCTCTTATAGATCAACAAAACCCCATTACATTCATTTAAACACAATTTATTATGCCATTGCCCAAGTGATGGTCATCTATTTTGCTTTTATATAATTTCAGGAAGCAACAATTGTGATCTATTAAATAAGAGTCTTTAGAACCCCAAATATAAAGGAACAATAGTAAAAATTAAAATTAATATACAATAATTCCAAATATTTATATTTTAAGAAATTTATTAATGATTATTAGAAATAAAGGAATAAAAAGGTGGTTGCCATCATAGTAAAAATTAAAATTAACCATCATTGCAAAAATTATAATTTTATATTTTATAAGATTTATTAATGATCATTAAAAATAAAGGAATAAAAAGGTAACAAAATTAAAAACCACGTGCCCATGACTCAGTCATTTGTTCAAAAGGCCCACTCCACCACAGTCACAACAGGAAGCAAAGAGAGCGAGACCAGGAACCCCACCCAATATATTTCCCTTTCTACAGGATGCATGTAATGACAGGAAGTCAATTGGCTTCTGGGAAATGTAGTTTTTAAGGTGAAATTAGAAATCTGTTACCTTAAAAACTACATTTCCCAGAAGCATCACTTTTTTACAGGAACACAGATTTAGAGCTGTAAAAGCACTTAGAACCCAATAAATTCGACCAAATAATTTTATAGACTAATGGAGATTACATTCCTTATCTAAAGTAACATGGCTAATAAGTATCAAGTGGGATTTGAACCCAAATCTTCCTGACTCAAAGTTCCATCCACTGTACTATTGTTATAATGAGTTTTCTTAATTTCAGTCTCCTTAGGAATAGAATTTCTAAGTTAGAGGAAGTTACATAATCTCATAAGGAACTGTTGGAGTTAGTTCTGGGCTCCATCTTCTCTGACTGTCTCAGGGAACAGCCCCCTGAGTTTGGAGAGGTTTGGAGTAGCTCTCTGTCAAAAGGATCTGACAGTTACTTCTGACAGTTTGGTTTCAGATACTTGGCTAAGGAGGTTGGAGAAGATAGATTTATTTTATTAGTTAGGTAAGGTAGATAGCGAATTTAATATTAGTTAGAGAGTGTAGGTTAGTTAGGCCTGCTTTGTCAGGCAAGAAGATTCTTAGATTTAGGGTTTTCTTAGAGATTTTAGATTAGTGTTTGAATTTAGGCATAGTTATACAATATAAGATCTATAATCTCCTATTTCCTATCTCCTATTTCCTATCCCAACTCTCCTCCAAATAAATAGTGTCAGTGGTATACCAAACTGATCTCCGCAACTTTTATCAGACGCCTATCAATATTTATTAACTTTAACACTATGCTACATCTCTGTGTCATAGAGGAACTAATGATAATGATAGGGATGAATTATGAACTATGGGGGACAGCTAGGTGTTTCAGTGGACAGAGAGCCTGGCCTGGAGATGGAACATGTTGGGTACAAATTTGTTGTCAGATATTTCCTAACTGTGTGACCCTGGGCAGGTCATTTAACCTCCATTGCCTAGCCCTTACCACTCCTCTGCCTTGGAATCGCTATTGATTCTAAGACAAAAGGTAAGAGGGTTTAAAAAAAATTATAGGCTTAGGAGGAGTAAGGTTTATGGTCATATGAAATGACGAGGCCATTTTTTAATAGAGACATTTCAGAATGCTCGATCAGGAAAGGGCAATATTTTGGGTTATATGTTAAAGCATGAGCATCCCTGTGTGTGACAGAAGTGAAGTGTCTTGTAGGTCATAGAAGGTGGAAAAACTGAGAAATTGAAGATGATATGGGAGATGGGAAAGAGAGGCATTTGTGTTAAAGTTCTCTAGTATATGAGCCAGGTTTGGGGTGAAGAGAAAGATTTGGGTGTCAAGCACTAAACTCCTTGAGAAAAGAGAGTGAATGACCCAAGTAGATAGCAAGCGCCAGGATCTGGATAGTGTAAAACAAACAAACAAAAAAAACAACCTGGCTAAAGGCAACCTCCTCTCAAAGGAACAGAATCAGGGTTTCTTTCTCCTGAGATCTATCCTATTCTGTAAAAATGGAGGTTGACATAACTTTACATATGACTTCATGGAACAATCTAATTATTATACATGTTTATTATTATTAGTTATTATGAATTTATATTATATATTTACATCTATTTTATATTATATGTATATCATCTATAATAAATTCAATTCAATCCAGCAGCAATGACTTCTTCTATTATTTATAATGAATTCCTCTATATAATCTTTTCCAGGCGATGTGGAGTACTTGTTCTCCTTTTCAGTATTTCTTTTAGTGCTGGACTCTTTGGGGGGTTCTTGTCTGTGGGGCCTCTGTATATGAGTGAAAACAAACATCAGTGGCTGAGCAGTCAGGTGGCAACACAGCTGCTCTACTGGCTGCCTTGCTGGGAAGCTCGGTTGTAAGCCACCATTTTGTGGCTATGGTAGGAGCATCGGTGAGGATCAGACGTTCAGAGAGCAGTGGGTCCCCACAGGGCTAGATTCTATTTAAACTTCACTCACACACTCAGGATTTTCATTACGTCCAGATAAATCTCTGACTGCTTATTGAGTAGTCCCTTCATGCCTTTGGTCATGGGGATACTTAGCTGGGTTTGCTCCTTACAGGGAGAAATTAGAGGTTGGGCTCTTTTGGTTATTTCACTATTCCAGTCATTGAAAAGGAAAACTCATTTAGTTAGTGGCACTCCCCAGGCAAGGATGCTCTCTGACTCATCATCTCTGCTTCCTTTGTGTGTTGCTGGATTGGCTGATCTCTCAAATATATCCATGTATCTTTTCTTTTTTTTTAAAGAAAACCCTTATCTTCCATCTTAGAATCAAGACTATGTATTAGCTCCAAGGCAGAAGAAGGGTAAGGGCTAGGCAATGGAGGTTAAGTGACTTGCTCAGGGTCATACAGCTAGGAAGTATCTAAGACTAGATTTGAACCTGAGACCTTCTGTCTCCAGGCTTGGTTCTCTATCTACCACTGATTCACCTAGCTGCACTTTCAAAAAAATACATTTTAAAAAGTAATAAAGGGGGACAACTAAGTAACTCAGTAGATTGAAAGCCAGACCTAGAGACAAGAGTTTCTTGGGTTCAGATCTGGCCTGAGATACTTCCTAGTTGTGTGACCCTGAGCAAAACACTTAACCCTTATTTGCTTAGCCTTTACTACTCTTCTACCTTGGCACCAATACACACTATTGATTCTAAAATGGAATGAAAGGAATTTTTAAAAGTAATATGGGGGGGGGGAGATTAAAATTGAATGAAGATTGAAACATATCAGTCTTCATTTTATTTCCTCCATGAATTTTTCTCTAGTGTAAGCCATGTGTCTTATCTCAAAACAAACAGGGAAATATGTATTATATATATAATATATGTACAACTAATATCTACTGCCTTTTGGGGACAGGGAGGAGATGCGAGGGAAGGGGAAAAAAGAATGCTACATTTTTTAACATATCTAATATGGAAATTTTTTCCCTTGGATAAGTATATTTATTTTAATTTATTACATATAACAAATCACATATATATTAGATTATCACATATAAAAAATAAAATAAATGGTAACTAAAAAAGGAACAAAGGGTGGCAGTAGGTAGCACAGTGTACAGAATGCAAGATCTGGAATTGGGAAGACCTGGGTTCAAATTTGATCTCAGACCCTTCCTGTCTGTGTAAACTGGGGCAAGTCACTTGATTCCAATTGCCTAATCCTTCTGTCTTAGAATTGATATTTAAAATTGATTCTAAGACAGAAAGTAAAGGTTATTTTTTTAAAAAGTAATTAAGGGGCTAGTGCAATTCACCACATGAAAAGAATTTGAGAAGGTTGCTTACAAAAAAACCATGATAATATGCAATAGAAGTGCCCTGTTTCTCAATCTGGCACATAGGCAAATGTTTTGTAGCTGTTTCTGCTCTGTTAACTTTGGGATGAAAAATGCTATTTCCTAAACAAACCAGGACCAGATCTCCTAGACCCTAAATAAAGGGGAAGAAAGATTTTTATCATTAAAAACAATTCATTAAATAAGACTAATTAATTAGAAGGAAACAATACAAAATTAGTTACTCTGATTTCTGGTTTTATGAAAATTTAAAGGAGGGGAGGAATAAATAGATAAATTTCCCTAAATTCAGAAAAAGAGGCATTTCAGCATATCCCCAAGAGTCTGTGAACAATTAAAGGAACATGGAAACCATAACTGATTTATCAGTGTGGGACCAGTTTTCAGATAAAACAAATGGCTCAATAGTGATGTTTAATTAAGAGAAACTCCTTGCATCAGCCTTTGGATTTGATTGTTTTTCTCGTCATCAGGCTCTTAGTTAAAGGTCTTTAAGCAGCAGGTAGAGGTGGTCTATCTTCCTAGCCATGTAGGGTTAGGTTCAAACAACGCAATAAAGTTTTCTCCTAATTCCTATAATTAAATAATATTTTCTCACAAAACAGAAGTTGTAATAGGCCTATAATTAAATAGAAAGGGAACTGAAATAACTCCAGAATTCAGTCACAAGATGGAGTCTGTAATATTTATTAGGAAAAATGAGTGGGATATGAGAACAGGAAGGTTTTGTAGCAGGGAATGGAGGAGTTGAAGGGAGAGAAGGAATATGGCTGCTGGTAAGGTAATAGGAGAGAGATACCCCCTGCCGAGAGGCTAGGTTTGAAAAATGGGGTTCCCAAGAAATGAGCCACTAATGATAGCCTGCGTGGATGTCTTCTCTATGGATTGATGCTGAAGATGCCCCAAAGCAGGTAAGCATGGACCCTCCTGAGGGACAAGCCTCCCTCCAGACCAAGGTTGCCCAGCAGGTGTCTAATAAGAACAGTTTCTAGCTGAATGACTGTCCTGAGGTTCAGCTTCCTCGATGTCCCCTGAAATGTTAGTCCTCTTATCTGACTATGATATTCAAATAAAGGTAAATTTTAATAACAAGTTTGGATTGTGGAGGTATCAGGGAAGAAGGAAGAGGGATGTCCCTAGATGAGGTTTGAGTCTCTTTCAGGTTTTGGGCTGAGGCCAGGCCCCACAGTCTGATGGAGGGCTTCTGTGATTCCTGTCTATGCTAATCTGTGCTAGATTTCTTAAATTCAAAGTCTTAGCAGTAGACAGCAAGCAACAAGAAAAGTTCTGACTGTCAGAACTGGTTGGGCCTGTACCTTCAGACTGATGCCCCTAAAGACTGGCCTTACAGTTCAAACTGCTTCCCTTAAGTCCTTTTGTCGATGACATGATCACAAGAATCCAGGGAGAGCCCACAGTTGGAAAAATCAGGAATAGAGCCACTTCTATCCAGAGACTTGGAGAGAGCTCCTTCTTCCACCTCCAGGGCCAGCAAGGAAGTGCTCCTCAGAAAACTAACTGCCACTCCCAGTTGGCCCCTCCCCCACCAACTGTCAGTCACCTTAATATCTTCTCTCTCTAACACTTCAACTGCTGTTGGTTCGAATTCAGTAGCAGAAAGTCCAGAACTTGGTTTAGTTTTCCTTTCCACAAGTCCATCACCATTTGCTGCTCCAATCCCCTCAATTCTTGTAAAAGCTAGTTGAAACTGGGGCTTCAGTCTAATTGTGGGAGAAACATACCAAAATGGTTCAACCAAAAGCACTGTAGAACTGTACCCCGACCCTTCAAGGATGCCCTAGAACCTTGAAAGGAAGATATAACTATCTTACTCTGAGACAGAGAGTCCAGAGCTTTGCTCCAGAAATATTGTGATATTCCCATAATAAATCTGAGGGCTGGTAAGCAGGGGGATCATGTACAATCTCAACATATTTTTATTTGTTTATATATTTATTGTTTATCCAATTAACAAGCTTTAGAAAATTAATCCATCCCTACCACGATCACAAAAATAAACTGCAAAAATAAAGCTATCAGTTCATAATTACATTTCTGACAAAAAAATGTTCTGTGATAGTCATGTCTGAAAATCTATTTCCCTTTATTTTAAGTTCATCACCTTTCTGTAAGAAAGTGAGTGGTGTGTTTCTTCTTTGTTCTTTGGAATCCTGATTTATCATTGCATTGATCATAGATCAAAATCCTTCAAAGTTTATTTTCTCTATTATATTATCTTTGTCTAAATTGTCCTCCTACCCTAATGCATTCCTATCTCTAAATCAGCCTTCTCAGCTTCTTTTGAAACTCTCTATTTATTTCATCATTTGTTATGGTTATTGTTATGTTCATTATATTGTTATGGTTATGATTATTGCCTTCATGTATCACAATTTGTTTAGCCATCCCCCAGGATAAGGATATTCCCTTAGTTTCCAATTTGAGGCTTCCACAAAAGGAGTTACTAAAAATATTTTTGTACATATTGGACCTTTTCCTCTTCCTTTTCTTTTGGCCATAGTCCCAATAGTGATATAGCTGGGTCAAATGATATGCATCATTTGGTAGCTTTCTGGACAGAAATCTAGATTTCTTCCAAAATGGTGAATCAATTACCACTTCCACCAAGAGAGCATAAATGAGCCTATTTTCCCACAATCATCCTATTATGTCATTTTCTTTTCTTTTTGAGTTGCGCCATTCAGATGGCTGTGAGGAAAAATCCCTCAGAGTAGCTTTTTTTGCATTTCTTTAGTTATTTCTTGTGATTATTGATGAATTAGATTTTATTTCTTTGTAAGTTACTATTTATATTCTGTAACTATTTATCTATTGGGGAATAGCTCCTACTCTTATATATTTAGAACAGTTCCTTATTTATCTTGGATATGAACCCTTTATAAGAGAAACTATTCACAAAGATCTGATTCTCTTCTAAATTTTAATGCATCAGATTGTACAAAAATTTTCTTAATTTTGTAAAGTCATAACAATCCATTTTGTCTGGTGTGATCTATTACTTGTTTGGTCACCAGTTCTCCTGAAAGGTAATTTCTTCCCATTTTGTTTATGTGCCTTTCATGTCTAGGTTATGCATTAGTTTGAAGCTTATCTTGGTGCATGGTGATCAACATGTATTTAAAAGGGCATTTTTCAGCATAGAAACCAAAACATGGCTCTATGGAAAGATCATTGATTTTAGAGTCACAGGATCTCAGTTTGAATTTTGACTCTGCAATTTACTAACTACGCACATTTGGACAAGGTATTTAACCACTTCTCCCAGTCTCAGTTTCCCCATCTTTAAAATGAAAGGATTGAACTAGATGAAAATTATGATCCTAAATCCAAAATGATGGTTGTCTCATGATTTTTGCTGAACACAATAAACATAAAGGAAAAAAAAAAGAAACATTTCTTTATAACTTTATGCAGGGAGAAGTCAGAGGGCTTCAGAAATCCAAGCCAAATGCCTGTAATAAAAAAAAAAAAAGATAAAACTTAATTCTGAATGAAGAAGCTAGAGGTGGCTCTGAACAACAAAGGAGTGTTTGTTAAAGAAATTGTGATTGAAATGTAAATCCCAAGTTGCCTAAGGATCTCTTAGCTAGCAGAATAAACCCAGACTGAACCAAAAAATAAACAAACAAACAAGAAACTTCTGAGATTAAAAATAATGCTTCAAGAAGTCTTTGGAAATGACAAACAGATGGTTTGAAAATACAGATGTACCTACAAAAAGAGACACCTGCCATATGCTCTACAGTAATGATAAAAATATCCATTTCTATAGTTCTTTAACATAAAATCCTTCTCTTCTAACAATATTATCAGGCAGGTAGCCCTAATATTATTCCCATTTTATATGTAACAGTTCCATATTACCTCAATAGCCCTAGAACTTGGTTTCTCATAATAAGCCAGGCTTCCATTTTTGACTTTCTTCTGATTAATTTCATTGCAATAGTGAAATGATAATAATTTCCTTATCTATCATTAGGGATGATACATGACTAATAGACTCATCTTCATGACTTCAAACCTGGCCTCAGACTCTATCTTTGTGACCTTGGGCACTTCATCTGAAAGTGGAGGGAATGGCAAAAAAAAAAAACCAAACTCTAACATCTTATTAACTAAGAAAATTTCAAAATGGTGCTGTGAGGAGTCAGACATTACTTAACAACAACAACCTTGAGCTAGGTCAATGGGACTGGGGTACTTCACCACTCTCTGTTCTGTATTCACCAGAGGGCTTTGGATCAATTCAGGTAACCAACTTCTTATTAGATTCCCCTTTCCTGTACTCCTAAACTCAATAATTCTCCTACCGTGGTGCCCTGAGGAAAAATTACCTAAGGCTTAGCTTATGGTTTGAGTCTTAATTACCCCAAATGGGAAATAAAAGAGATACTCAATGTTCAATATGAATCAGGTATGGGGCATGCCATTTATTTCTGGATACACAAGAAAGACTAAACATGAAATAATTCACAGGCTTGCATTAACAGAATAAGATTTGGTCATTTAAAATTATTTATATAATGCTAGAGTGCCAGGCCTGGAGTAAAGAATTCTCCTCTTCCTGGGTTTAAATCAGGCCTCAGATACTTACTAGTTGTGTGACCCTAGATGAGTCATTTACCCCTGTTTGCCTCAGTTTCCTCATCTGAAAAATGAGCTGAAGAAGGAAATAGTAAACTACTCAAGTATCTTTGTTAAGAAAACCCTAAATGGGATCATGAAGAATAAGACATGACTGAAACAATGAACAACAACTAAGTAGGTTATATTTAACCCTTCCTCAATACTTTAGGCAGTTTGTGGGATGGCTGATTAGGTGGTTTTCATTTCCCTTCAGTTCTGGGCTTTCCTTGTACTACAAAACCCAGCGTCCTTTGAACTTCATACCTAGCCATTTTCAAAGTCTATTGCTGACACATTCAAAAATCTATAGACTTTCTGAACTCGCAGTTATTTCTTAAACAAAATAGGGACAGAACAAACACAAGAGAAACGCAAATAGCCCAGGTCCTGGTGAAAGCTTTCCTAACTTCACGTTTATGGTCAAGGCTGGCATGAAATGGGTATAGAGAATGATCTTTTCTTCCCCATCCCTCACTGGAGTTATGTCATGCCACCTGGAAAGTCAACGACTCTCCTTTTAACAGATGCAACAACCAGCTTCCTTGCTGCTCTCATGAGTTGGGAGGTAGGGGTGGGAATATGGATCCAAAGGACCACTCAGGGTTCTCCATATTAATCTAAAATACAGAGTTCTTTCAGTTATTGGCCTCCATATGGCAATTTCCAAAGCTCCCATTCTACTGATTAGATCCAGCATGTCCCAGGGAGGAGAGGGTGAGGAATGGTCCTGCTGCACTTAATATTAAAATATAAGATTAAATCAGTCATTCAGTCAATAAAATTCAGTCAAAAAGGTCAATAACTTATTAGGTACCTTCTATATAGATTAGACATTGTGCTAAGCTCTGAGGATGCAAAAAGAGTCAAAAGACACCCCCTGTGTTAGAGGAGCTTAAAAGCTAATAGAGGAAACCAAAAGTCAGCAAATATGGACAAATAAGCTAAATATAGCATGAATAGGAAATAAGAGGGGGGAAGGCACTAGAATTTAGAGAGTTTGGGAAAGCTTTCCTGTAGAAGGAGGGATTTTAGATGGGTCTTGTAGGAAACCAAAGAAGGCAAGAGGTAGAGATGAGAAGGAAGAACATGGCAGTCATGGGAGGGAGTCAGGACATTTCTATTGAGAGTCCACACTCAAACCTCTGTGGTCCAAACCAAACGACTTCTCATACTCCCTAAGAGAGGGAGTTTGTGAGCCCAATCTGACCCTGACACTTCACAGATGTCATCAGCATTGCCACCACCATTTTAGGGAAATGGTACCTGAGTGGATTCATGATGTGTCCCTTTTATGGTCAGAAAAATGTTAATGACTTGATGTCGAGGTCACTATTTCTGTTTGCTACAAGAACACTAAGTCTTCAGGAATCGGCCATCTCTGCTCCCTGATCCAGAAGATACAACCAGGGATATCCTGGTAAATGTCCAAAAACCAGCTCTCTGAAAAAGTTAGGTGACTTTCTTAAGACTAGTTAATCAATAAAACAATATATCAAGACCTGATTTGTATCATTTGCCAATTTCTGGGGTATAGATGCTCACACTGAAAATTTAACAATCAGTTCTCTTGCTTCAGCATACTCAATACCTTTGTATCACACAACTGTATATGATGCCAAAGTCTGGGAAGTGAGCACTTCATTATTGACAAATCCCAGTCTATCTTTGTTTATGAGGGTCAACATAAATTAAAAAGAAATTTGTCAGCATGGAAGCTATCGGTATCTGAATATGACATCAGTCCAGCTCAAACATTTATCTGTGACGTAATGGTGGTTAAATGATGTCACTGGTGATTTTTTTGACTCATGCCTAAATTGGATTTAAGTGAGGCAAAGCTGTACAAAGTTGTCAGCCCCACTTTCCTCCAAAGTCCTCAAAGATCACTGGCATGACAAAGTCAAGATGACTGGCATGGCCAGGAAGGCAGTGGATCATCGTGACTTCTTTGATGTCTAACCACACTCTAAGTGCACCATGCATCTTCTCCAACCACCTCAATGACCATTGAAACAAATTCTTATCATCTGCCCCTTTTGCTGGGAGAAATCTTCACATGCCTGGGGCAGACACCCTATAGCTTACTGACAAGTTTAAGGCCTATTGACTCTCCACTTGATTTAATCCACATGCCAAGATGGGGTTATTGGAATGAAGCCACTTCATGTACTATAGCTTCTTAGAGCCCCAGGTGAGATATGGTGGCAGGAAGACACCAGAGGAAGCAAGTAGCCCTGAAAAAGGAGTGGTAAGCCCTCACATCAGAGGTGCTGGTCCTCTTTGAACACCCCCCCCCCACTCACACACACACCCCTCTGAGATGATAAAGGGAAAAGAAAGGACAAAGGTAAAAAAAAATAGAGAATAAGAGATAAGAGTCAGGCTCAGATTTCTCTCTCTCTCTTCTCTCTCTCTCTCTCTTTCTCTCTCTCTCTCTCTCTCTCTCTCTCTCTCTCTCACACACACACACACACATTCAAGGTCACATAAATAATAACTGACAGAATTAGGATATGTACCCATTTCTTTGTCTAGGGATTTAAGAAGTTAAATACATTTCCCATGGCCTCACAGCTAGAATGTGTAAGAAGAAAGACTCCCAAAAGACTCCAACCCAAGTCAGTTTGATTCCAAAGACCTTTTCTCTATCTCTTTAGAGATAGGATCCAGCAATGGCAAATCTTTTAAGGGGAATGGGATGTCCTTAGGTGTTAATGGAGAGGGGGAGGGGAGCAGCTCAGCCCCATGTCTCTCTGGCTTTCTAGTAATGAACTCTGGTGAACTCTGTGCTGCAGATGGTGGGTATGCCCACAGAGAGGGATCTGAGTGCCCTCTCTGGTACACATGCCATAAGTTTGCCACCATGGCCCTATACAATGCCTCCTCTCATGTATGGGTATATATAGCTTCTCAATGGGTATTTCTGTTTTTACTCATTCTAACTTTTGTCTATTAGTGCCTTTAAAGTACAGTCTTATCAAATTAATTTGAAATATTAGGAGCAAGGAAATTAACAAGGCACTAAGTAATTAAGAAAGAAGTTTTTTTCATTTTGCAGATAGCTTGAGAAATATAGTTTTTCAAGGTTTATTACAAAATTTTTATAGTGTGATAATTTTTTTTATGTTAGCTAGTATTTTAGAAAAGGATTTTGAGAAATGAGCAGGGTGCTGATAAAATGAAAAACTTGATAATTTGAAGATTCCAACATATGTACATCTTAAACTTTTCAAATTTCTATTTTTATAGGATGATGAATTCATAATTTCTTTACCTATAAAAAGAAGTAATGATTCTATATGATTGACAAGAATAGGAAAAAAAGGAAGGAAGGAAGGAAGGAAGGAAGGAAGGAAGGAAGGAAGGAAGGAAGGAAGGAAGGAAGGAAGAAAGGAAGGAAGAAAGAAAGAAAGAAAGAAAGAAGGAAAGAAAGAAAGAAAGAAAGAAAGAAAGAAAGAAAGAAAGAAAGAAAGAAAGAAAGAAAGAAAGAAAGAAAGAAAGAAAGAAAGAAAGAAAGAAAGAAAGAAAGAAAGAAAGAAAGAAAGAGGAAGAAGAGGAAGGAAGGAAGGAAGGAAGGAAGGAAGGAAGGAAGGAAGGAAGGAAGGAAGGAAGGAAGGAAGGAAGAAAGTACCTGTAAGTTGCCAAGTACTGTGCTAAGTGCTGGCAATACAAAGACAAAAATAAAAGTCTCTATTTTCAAGGATTTTACCTACAACATATATATGTATATATATAAATTTATATATATATAAAGTCACACACAAAAGACAATATGAAGGAAATAGATCTGGGTGATGGCCAAGAAAGGATTCATAGAGGAGTTAACACTTTAGCTGAGATCTGAAACCAGCTACGAATTCAAAGAAATTAAGGTGAGGAAAGAGTACATACATTGGGGACAACTTGTACAAGGCTATGGAGACGAGAGGTGGTATTTTATATGGGTAACAGCAAGCTGATTAGTTTGGCTTGGCTATGGAGCATATGAAGGGGAGCAATGTATAATAAGACTGTGGAAAGGCTTTATATGCCAAACACAATTATTTTAAAATTTTATCCTTGAGGCAATAGGAAACCATTGCAACTTTTTAAACAAGTGAATGATAAGATCAGATGGATATCATTTGGAAATCAGTCACTTTGGGCCCTTCCAGCTCCAGTCCTATCCAATCATTTTACTGAATCCTAAGAATGACATTCTCCAGGTCACACAGATGGCTAGTAGAAACAAACAGATTTGGTCTTCTTTTCTTGCCCAACGATTGGAGATTTTCAAAGCCATCTCATTCTTGGAAGATTTCTCCAGCAAACATAGATTTTAGAGGAATGATTAATTTGGGCAAAGCACAGATGAGAAGGATTCAGGTCTTCAGTTTCCCCCCAAAATTAATGATCTGGCTGCCTTGCCTTCTTCTGACCCTACTTTCCTTCCATGGATAGTCCAGTATTTTTTCACCCATCTGGTCTAGTCATTGTGTAGCCAGGGACCCCAACTCTAAAGGTCTATGAATCTATGCATCATAATAACTCGTATTCCAGATTTCTTTGATTTCAAGTCTTTCGCTGTGGTAAATTACATCCAGTTTATAATGTCTCATCATATTTTCTGAATTACTCTTGCTGCAGTAATTACCAAGCCCTTAGCAACCTCAAACAGCTTCTTAAAAAAAATAACAAACTACTACATTTTCTTCTGCTTTCTAGAACCAAGAGTATGATAGATTAAAGTATAATTAGTGTATTCTTTTAACAAAATGAATTCAGTCTTGGAATAGTGATAACCAATGCATAATTTAAGCTGGCACTCAGAAGGTCATTAGGGTAGTTTTTCTCCAATAAGAAAGGGAATAAAATGCCATTTTGTAGGCAAAACAGGCTGCTAATATTGTACTCAATACCCTTGTCATTCTGATAGTCAATGACAGATTAAAATGTCATTCCTAAAACCCTACTCCATATCATCATATATAATTTGATCTTTATAATGAACCTATGAAGGGCAAATATTTTTATCCCCATTTTTCAGGTGAAAAGACTGAGGCTAAATGACTATTCATAACTTACCCAAGTTCACATAAATAATAATCAGCATAACTCTAAGACTTCTGATTCAGTTTCAATAATTAACTAATAATCGGTAACATTTGGAACATCTAGTATCTCCCATGTACAAGGTATCATACTAGCTGCTGGAGTTATAAAGATGAGTGCCTGGGGCAGCTAGGAGGCTCAGTGGATAATGCTAGGCCTGGAGTTGGGAGGATCTAGGTTCAAATCTGTCCTTGGACATTTCCTAGCTATGTGACCCTGGGAAAATCACTTAACTTCAATCTTAGCTTTCAAGATTCTTCTATTTTGGAACAAATACTCAGTATCAGTTCTAAGACAGAATACAAAAGTTAAATATAAAAAAAAGATGAGTGCCTATGCTCAAGGATTTTGCAATCTAGTATGAAGAAACAATTTTGGTGGCACTATCTTAGGGGTAGATGATTAGATCAAAAAGGTGCCTAACTCTCCAATTTTTACTTCAGAAATGGTATAGAAAGGGCACCAGATTTAATGATGACCAAGATATCCATAGAGAAATACCAAAAAGATCTTCATTCAGTCCAAGACTTCACAAAAATGTAGCCAAAAGCTGTCAAAACCAGAAGTATCCTGCTGGGGAAACTAGCAGGGGCACAGACTAGAAAGTGATGTCATTACAATGATAGAAAAGCATAAGACAGGGCACTGATAGGGAAACCCAAACAGAAATCAATAGCTCCATGTAATAAAAAAGAAATACTAAAGCAAAATCATGCTTGAGCTGAAATTAAAAGAAAGCAGGGACGGCAATCATATACATACAAAACAGAAGTAAAAATTAATCAAAAGAGAAAAGGAAGGAAATTACTTGACAAAAGGCACCATAATGAAACAATATAAGTACTAAATATACATGCACTAAATGGCATATAACATACAAATTCCTAAAGGAGAATTTACATTAGTTGTACGAAGAAATAGTAAAACTTTATTAGTAGACCTCAAACATCCTCTCTTAGAAGTAGACAAATCCATCCAAAAATAAATAAGAACAGTTAAGGAGGTGAATAGAACATTAGAAAAGTTAGGCATGATAGACCTCTGGAGAAAACTGAAAGGGAATAGAAAGGAAAATACCGTTTTCTCAGTAGTACATGGCACCTTCACAAAAATTGACCATAAAATAAGGCATAAAAACCTCACAACCTAAAACAGAAAAGCAGAAATATTTTAAATGCATCTTTTCCAGATCATAATGCAATAAAAATTTAGTTGATGAAGGACAACAGAAAGGCCAAGAATTGGTTGGAAACAAAATAATCTTATCCTAAAGAAAGAATGAGCCCAAGAGCAAATTATAGAAAATATCAATTATTTGAAGAAGTCCACATCATCTTCCCAGGCCCAAAGGCTTGCAACCCAGGAGTCATCCTGGATTCCTCACTATTTCTCACCCCCATATCCAAGTTGTTTCTAAAGCCTACCAATTTCGCCTTGGCAACATATCTAGAATACATTCTGTCCTGAACTCTGATGCTGTCCCTACACTAGTGAAGATGCTCATCATCTCACACTTTGGTGATGGTGCTTTGCCTACCTCCAGTCTCTACCCCCTCCAATCTATCTTTCATTCAGTTGATAAAGTATTTTTCTTTTTTTTTTTAAATATATTTTATTTGATCATTTCCAAGCATTATTCGTTAAAGATCATTTTCTTTTCCTCCCCCCCCACCCCCCATAGCCGACACGTAAGTCCACTGGGCATTAGATGTTTTCTTGATTTGAACCCATTGCTTTGTTGATAGTATTTGCACTAGAGTGTTCATTTAGAGTCTGTCCTCTGTCATGTCCCCTCAACCTCTGTATTCAGGCAGTTGCTTTTCCTCGGTGTTTCCACTCCCATAGTTTATCCTTTGCTTATGAATGGTGTTTTTTTCTCCTGGATCCCTGCAAGTTGTTCAGGGACATTACACCGCCACTAATGGAGAAGTCCATTACGTTCGATTATACCACAGTGTATCAGTCTCTGTGCACAATGTTCTCCTGGTTCTGCTCCTCTCGCTCTGCATCACTTCCTGGAGGTTGTTCCAGTCTCCATGGAACTTCTCCACTGATAAAGTATTTTTCTTAAGGCTCATGTCCACACATATCATTCCCCTACTCAAAAAAACTCCAGTGGCTCCCTATCACTTCTAGGCTCAAATACAAAATTCTCTAGTTGGCATTTAAAGCCCTTCATAACCTAATCTTCCCTCCTACCTTTCCAGGCTTATTTTACTACCTGGGATGTATAGGGTATTCAGAAAGTATTAGGACCTCTGGTTTGATGGTCTGCTGAACTCTTTTCAGGGCTGCCCTGCTGCCTTTACTGTCTACCTTTCACCCAACTCTCACCAATGCTTCCAAGAAACTAGCATGTAGACCAGTCAAATCCCAAATAAACTGACATGGCATAGGGCTTAAACCAGGTTGAAGGTAACTGATAGACTTCAAACCTAATTGATGAATTAGGTGGTTTGTCTACCCCAGGCAGAATGGATGGATGAGAACAATTTGTTCCAACATCCATGGAGGTGTCTGAAGTAGGCAATGTGGAGACTTAGAGCTTGGTCAGCCACTGAAGAGGCCAAGGTCATCCCTTGCATCCTGGGCCATTGTAAATCTTCTTGACTTTTGTCTTGCCACTGGAATTTGACAACCCTGGAAGAGTGAGGCTGAGGACTTTGCAAATCTACCTCACTTAAAATACAATTCATGCACAAGTCAAGATATCATCCTGAAATGTCATTGGTCTACTTTGAAGAAAAGGACAGACAACAATATGTTATTAGTCAACATATACTCTTATTTCTAATGACAGTGGCCTCCTGAACATTCCACAAATGAGGCACTATCTCTCAGCTCCAGGCATTTTCTCTGACTCCTCCATTCCAGGAATGCTCTCCATTCTCATCTCTGCCTATTGGCTTCCTTGGCTGACTTCAAGTCCAGCTAAAATCTCATCTTCCACAGAAAACCATTCCCAACTGCTCTTAATTTTGTATCTTCTAATTATTTCCTATTTATTCTTATGCAGTTTGTTTGTGCCTCAGGTACTTGTTTACATGTTGTCTCATTAGTTTGTAAGCTCCTGGAAGGCAGGAACTATCTTTTCTTTCTTTTTGAAGGATTTGTACGCATTTAGCACAGTTCCTAGCATTAGAAGGAACTTAATAAATGCTTGTTGACTGACTGACCTCTAAGAGCAGAAAGAAGATAGAAGGTTTGTGATATGGTTGAAGGGCTTCTTACAGAATGATCTCAATCTTCTAAATATAGTCCCAGGACATTATTTTTACTGAGAGAGGTGAGCAAGAGGGTCCTGAGAGGAGAAAAGACTTTATTATATGATAGGGGGAAAGTAATAGATAAATAAAATGATTCTGATGCCATTTTGTACTATATGTCAGTTACGATGTGAAGGTTTATACTATGAATTTGTAGTGAATCCAGATAACACTGTTTCATGACTCTTTCTAGCAATATTCGGCAACAAAGTTAAGAACAAAAAAGATATAATGTTACTACCAAGGGTTAGAACTTTTGCCTGCCAGAGAAACAGTAGAAAGGAAAAAGGGGTGAGAAAGTCAAGGATGGAAAAGAGAACTCTCACAAGGGTTGACAATAAGGTTAAGACTTTGAAGAGAAGGAAATGAAGACAAAATGTACTGATGGGTTGAGGTCAAAAAAGGCAATGATAAGAACAGTTTCAGGAATGTGGCACAGAGAGAGCTGGAAAGACAGGGAAATTTAATCAGAAAGACCGGTTTTAGAGCTCAGGATCTCACAGGCTGAACTGTTGGGGGCATTGATAAGATCTAAGAGGGAAGTTTCAAACATGTGGCTGGTTGAGTCACATTGCAACCAGCAAAACTCTTTGAATGAGCAATTAGGCAGAAAAGTGGTTAGAGTGGTGGGTCAGGAGTCTGGAAAACCAGAGTTCAAAATAGACCTTAGATGTGTGACTCTGAGAAAGTCACTTAACCTCTGTTTGGGCTTCAATTTTCTCATCTGCAAAATGGAGTTAGTAGCACCTGCCTCCCAGGGTTGTTGTGGGTCTCTTTTTAAGCCACTTTAAAGGGCATCTGGATTTTGGAAGTGTTGCTCTGTTCCTGAATGTTTGTTTTGATTACTAAGATTTTAAAATATGGTAAAATTTGTTGGCCAACAAAAATGCAAGCTGTTTGATATGTTTTATCTTAAATGCAGCTATATGAATTTGCTGTTCAAACAAACAACAAAAAAGGTATCTTTTCCAGCTAAGCTGTACTAAGGTCTAGGAGAAGTAAAGAAAATGATCATTTTATAATACCTACTATGTGCCAAGCACTGTGCTACGTGTTTCATTTTCTTTTGTTTTGATAAATACTCTCATTTGATCCTTCTAACAAGGAGATAGGTGCTGTTATTATCCCCAATTATGGTTTAAAAAACTGACAAAAACCGAGGTTAAGTGACTTACCCAGTATCAAAGAATTGGTAAATGTCTGAGGTCACATTTGAATTTAGGACTTCCAGATTCCAAGTGCAGTGCTCTATTCACTGTACTACCACCTGCCTTATGTCAGGATCACGGAGAAGAAAGTGATGCAATTAGACTTTCATAAGGCAGATGCATCTGAGATTCTCTTAAATTCATTTCTTTTATGTATATGAATCTAGAAATTGTACTCTGGAGTGAGAAAAAATGCTACAACTTCATGAGAACATATTTAGGCAGGTGGATTTTGTGTGCATTTTAAGTGGTCTAATTTTAACTGAAAACTAATTTCTAGGTGGAGTAATGGATAACCCCCCAAGCCTAAGTCAAGAAGACCCAAGTTCAAATCCAGCCACAGACACTTTGTGGCTGTGTTACTCTGGGCAAATCATTTAACACTGTTTGCCTCAATTTCTTCATCTATAAAATGAGCCAGAGAAGGAAATGACAGTATGTTTGTCAAGAAAACCCCAAGTGGGGCTACGAAGAGTCAGACAAGACTGAAAAAGGACTTAACAACAACACTATCTCTGAGGGAAGACTAAGAGCAAGGACACCCCAAAATCATAGTCACCCAGTAATGCAGAAGTCAATCAGGCATGTTCAGTTAGCATAGTGGTACCACCCTAGTCATACAGCCACAATCACAATTTCCTTTGGTTACACACAAATGTTGAAGAGTCTGGATGTGTTAAGGAGTTGGAAAGAACATGCTAATTCTTTCTTCCTAGACTTGGAATTGAAGTGCAAAGAAAAAGTTGACCAGATTGGGAAGGGCAGGAAAGATTTATGATGGTCTGTTGGAAAATATACTAGCTTCAGAGGCAAACGGATCAGAAACCAATTTCTAGTTTTAACACTCTGTGGCTTTTAGTAAGCCACTTACCTTTCCTGGCAACCTCAGTTTCCTCATCTATAAAATGGAAGTTTGATGAATTTTAAGATTCCTTCCATCTCTAAATCTATGATTCTATGAAGAAGCCATATTTCAATTAAGATTATGAGGTAGAAGGAGCATAAGAGGAAAAGACTGAAAACCAAAATGAGTTTGTTTACAAGAGCTCCAATGTTCTTCCAACCTTTCTATGTAAATATACACGAAGATTTTATGTGCTCTTTTATAAATTTTGAAAACATATGCCTTTGCTTTATTTGTTTACATATGCATTGTATTATTTTCTGTTATGACTTTGATGTGCACTGTAGTGGAAAGGGTATTGGATTTAGAGTCAGAAGATCTGACTTCAAAGGCGAGCTTGGCCAATAGTTCCCTATTTGATCATTGCACTGAGTTGAGCAGGTGTGTTAGAACCAATTGTAACCAGTTTGCAGAGCTGATCATTAAATTTTCAGTGTGGGCATTTACTTCTAAGAACAAGGCAATTGTTATGAGTCAGGAATTGATTTATGACTTTGTTGATAATCTAGACATAAGAAAGGATTAATAATTCAGATTAAACTTGAAAGATTGTGTTCCTATATTTGTCTCCCAGAGACCCTGGTTGTTAAATATTCACTAGTACACCTTCATTTTCTTCATTGGTAAAATGAAGAGATTGAATTACATGATCTGTGATGTCCCTTAAAGCCCTGAAAAATTTAAAAGTCTCAGAAAATTATATTAATTCATTAAAAAGGCAATATCTTTATTCTCTAATATATCTTAATTAATATTATCCTTCCAAATAGTTCTCAACTTTGGGGAAAATAAAATATTTTCTTTTTAAGTCCAAACTGACAAACTGACATTTGAAGGCTTCCAGGTTCTCCCATCCCTGAATTTCAGCCTGAGTGTGTTTCGCAGCTGGAGACATGTACCCTGTGGGCTCTCAGCTGCCACACCACAGATATGAGTTATAAATTTTCCATCATACCAGATAAAATGCTGATAATAGAGTTGTCACATAAAGCTTTGATGTGTGGGTGCAGAAGGATTCTTCATTAACATACTAATTGAGAGTACAAGATTAAAAATAAAGTCAGCGAGTATTTATTTTGTTGAACTAATCATAAATACTATTAATCTGAAGAGAAGGATATGGGTGTCCATCATCAAACTCTAGCCTAGAGTATGTTAGAATAGAAGCAAAGATAAAATAGCAAATGTTTATAATATTAGAAAATAGACTGTAATGAACTTTTAGGACAAAAATATTATTAGTCACATGAAGGACATTGTTTAAACTTCAGAATATTTACTAAAAAGTCATAAATTAATCCAACAAACCAACTTTGATTCCTTTTTCAAAATTCTGGGTGGAAAAAATATTGCTACCATATAATCTAAAAGGAACTGTTCCTAAAATGATTGCTAGGCAAGCTAAATTTATCTTTAGCTATGCATAAAACATCTCCTTTATTGTTCTCTCTCTTTAAAGAAAAACATAGCTTTAATAATATGAGTTTGAGAGGTTCTTGTTAGCAGGGAACAGTCAAAAGGACACTGGGTTCAGAGTCAGGGTTCAAATGCACACTGTCTATGTGACCATAAGCAAATCATTTAATCTTCATGGGCCTCAATTTCTTTATCTTATCTGTAAATGAGAAGATTGAATTTGTTGTTGTTATTCAGTCAAGTCTGACTCTTCATGATTCCATTTGATTTTTTTTTTTTTATCAAAGATACTAAAGTGGTTTGCCTTTCCCACTCCAGCTCATTTTACAGATGAGGAAACTGCAGCCAACAGGGTTAAAGTGATGTGCCCAGCTAGTAAATGCCTGAAGGTATATTTGAACTCAGGGCTTCTTGACTCTAGACTTTGGGATCTATCTATTACTTCACCTAGGGATTAGATTTCATTTTAAAATGATTTAAAATAGATTTCATATAAAATTCACTTAAAATGCATACAAAATCCATCCTGACTCCAGGCTTAGCCCTCTATCCACTGAGCACCAAGATTGAATTGGATGACTTTAAAGGTCCTTTCCCTATCTAAATCTGTAATTCTCAAGTTCCTTTTTATTTAGATCCAACTCCCGGTAAGGCACTTTCCCCTCATATTCAATGAAGAACTAATATTCCTTACTGATCACTGAGATTTTTAAATAAAGAACTGCGGAGAAGTCAGAATCCGGAGGTCAATGCCTAGCTCTGCCGGTAATTCGTTGAGTGACCTCAAACGAATAATTTCTGGGACTCGAGTTTTCTCATGTAAAATGAGATGGTCTGGTCAGATGATCCCCTTCTGCGTTAGCACTCTGGGAACCTTTAAGTGCCCAGGATATGACTTTGAGTGACGCTAAGAGTATATAAAAGCAGGCTGGTGGGGTGGAGATGGAGAGGTGGAGGGGGGTGGGGAGAGAAGTAAAATGTGTGTAAAGATTTCATCTGAACGTCTGTTGAAAGCATTTTAATAAGTTCCTGGTCCCCGGAGAGAGGAGCTAAAGACTGCAAAACTGGGAAATACAGAGTTAAGTAACGGTTGGGGGGAGATTCTCTGGAGTGGGCACTGCCCCGTCAAAGGGTACTGCCTCGTGGCGTGCTTAGGATCCTCGCATAAATCCAGTCCCAGTTTTCGGAACTGCTCACCTTGTCTCCAGGCTGACTTTTCTTTTTTAATTTTGTGCTTTAGCAGCAGGTTTGTATTCAGCAGCTTCCAGCTGAGTTTTTGTAATCAACGGCAAAGGTTAAAAGTCACTGCAAAGTGATATTGACAGTGGTGGACCAGCTAATGGCACAGGAGGCAGCCTGAAGGTAGGGAGTAACCAAAGGAGACAGCTAGATGGTAAATAACCCTCGAGGCTTTTATTCAGGCAGCAAATGTCCTTTCTGGCTTTCAGATTACAAAGAGAAATAAAGTTTATACAGGGTATCTGAAAAGAAATCGTTAGAACCTTAAAAAGGTTTCTGATCTTCCGGAGCATAGCTAACTCGTAAATTTGCACAAAAGATAAAATTGACTGGGCATACAAGAAATGGAGAGAGAATTTAACTTAAAAAATTTTAACCTATTTTTACTATGCTTCTACTTCTGAAATACATTTATTGTTAGGAAACACACACGTGGGCTCTCAGAAAGGTCTCTCAGGTTCAAGGCACTTTGTGGGTCGGCATCTTCTCAAAGCCATAACTCATGGTCCCCACTGATGTTTCTCTTAATAGACCAATCAGTGGAAACATAAATTCAAATTAAGACTTTTTAATCTGACCTCAGACACTTCTTACTTGTGTGACCCTGGCAAGTCACCTAGCCCCTATTGCCTAGCCCTCAGCGCTCTTCTGCCTTAGAACCAATACACAGCATTGAGTCTAAGAGGGAAGGGAAGGCTTTTTAAAAATTAAGACTTATTTGAACAAGCATAGCAAAATAATTCATTGAAAATATTCCTCCTGTACACACAAGGAACACTTTCCCATAGGTTCTTACCTTCTGCGAACAGACATCATTTATAGGAACCTGCATGACCAAGAAACATTATGTGGATTTGCAAACATGTAGGTCAGGGAACACGTAAGCAACCAAGGCAGGTTACTGCAAAGCTACCAATGTCCTCTGATGATGTCCTTGGGCTGATGGTGCTTATTCAGAATCTGTGCTTCTCTGCTGCCACCTGCTGGTCCTTAGCTGTGATGTGACCTCTTCCTGTCAGAGAGGGGTCTGCCAGCTCTTTAGCTTATAGCCCTAGGGGGCTTTGTTGTGAGGCAAACCCCAGCCAACCACATTCAGACTATAGCCGAGAACTACTTTGGTATTTGAAGCTTATTTTTGGAACATTTTTCTTCTTTTTCCACATGAGATATCTGTCTACATTTTCATTTGATTCTTTTGTCTTCTCACCCTTCAATTCTTTTCTGCTTCTATGATGGCAATCATAGTCTGTCATAAGGGATGGATGTAGAAGACTAAAAGGGGTTGATGCAAAGTATGTCATCCCATTCCTTATATTTATATTTGAAGAGTACCAACAAGAGCTGAACTTCACTTTTTTTTTTAACTCTTATCTTCCATCTTGAAATCAATACTAAGTATTAGTTCTGAGGCAGACGAGTGGCAAGGGCTAGGCAATTGGGGTTAAAAGACATGCCCATAGTCACACAGCTAGAATGTGTCTAAGGCCTCATTTGAACCTAAGACCTCTCTTCTCTAGGTCTAGCTCTCAATCCACAGAGCCACTTAGATGTCCCTTGAACTTTATTTTTAAAATATTTTTACAAAACATATCCATTACATTTCCATTGAATAACAACAGAAAAATGAAAACTTGATCATAAATATGTATAGTTCCACATTGACCATTGCCCAAAATTCATTTTAAGTTCATTACTGCTCTAAAAGAAGGTGAAGGGCATACTTTGCCTTCAGTTTTCTGGTTCTATAGTTTACCATTGCCTAGATCAGAGTTCTTTTTTTTTTTCATTTTTTTATTATCATGCAAAACACACTTTCCTATTGGTCATTGTTGTAAGAGCACACTCATACAAAACCCAGACCCCAAACTGAAACCAATAAATACACTGATGTGAAAGATGGCTCCATCAGCTCTTTCTCTGGAGGTGGTTAGCATTGCCCATCATAAGTCTTTCAGGATTGTCCCAGATCATTGCATTGCTGAGAATAGCCAAGTTTTTCATCTTGATCAGAGTTCTAAAGCCTTTCAGTGTTATTTTTTCTGTAATGTCATCCATGTATAGATTAGTCTCCTAATTTTGTTCACTGTGTAAATTCAAAGACATTTTCCTAGTTTCCTCTAAAACTGACAGTTTTGATATTGCTTCTGGCAGGATAATATTCTATTACATTCATGTACCTACCATAGTTTTTTGAGCCATTCCCCAGTATGAGGATACTGCCTTAGTTTCCAAATTGGGGCTAGTATGAAGGGAATTTGTATTTCACTTTCCCAGATTACCAGTTTGTCACAACGTGCAAAGCTTTAAATGCTAGGTTCTGTCTTTTGTCCTAGAAGTACAGGAAGTCACTTAATATTTTTGAGTTAGGGAAGTAATGTCAGATTTAGCAATATCAGTTTGGCAGCTTCATTAAGGGCAAATTATAGATAAAAGTGAAAGGAATCAAGAATGTCAAGAAAGAGACCATTACAAGGAATCATGATGGTAGTTGTATGAATAGAGAAGAGGATGGATATAGAGGTTAATATGGGAGAATGACTTGGCAATTGATGAGAAATGAGTTTTTAGAGAGAAACAAGGGTCAAGTGACTAGACAGATGATTGTGACTTCAACAGAAATAGGGAAGGAACAAAGGAATAAATTGAATTAAAATAAAGGGACAGCTTGAATAGTAGCAATTTAATAATAGCTAATAATAATAGTTAACATATATATTACATTTTCTGTGTGTCAGGCTCTGAGCTATTTTACAATTATTATCATTATTATTCTCTTCCTTTCCATCTTAGAATCAATAAATATTGATTCCAAGGCAGTAGAGTGGTAAGGGCTAGGCAGTGGGGATCAAGTGACTTGCTAGGAAATATCTGAAGCCACATTTGAACCCTCCTGTCACTAGGCCTTGTTCTTAATTCACTGATCCACCTCACTGCCCCCCAACAATTATTATTTCACTTAATCCTCACAACAACCCTGTAAGGTAGGTATTATTATTATCTCCATTTTATAGAAAAGGAAACTGAGACAGCTAGAGATTAAGCGACATGTCCAGGCTCCCACATCTGAGTCTGGATTTGAAATTAGGGTTAGATGGTATAACCACCACATCATCTATTTGTACTTTGTATCAGAAGTTTGGGATTGGGAAGATGAAGGCGGAAAAGGAAGCTGATATACCCTGAAGTAAAGCATTTTCTCTGTCTCCCACTATTTGGGAAATGATCTACAGTTCTGAAGGGGGAGTACAGTGTTTAGGATGATTGGCAATTTAGTTCAGAGATGGTAAATCCAGTCTGGTGATTTGGGTGATGGGCGTAAAAGCTGTGATTAGACTGGGGAAAGAGGCAGCAATTGTGGTGTTCAAGTAATATTAAAGAGCAAATCAATGTGGAGATTTGGGAGTATTTGGCACTTAGCCTAAGAATATTGGGAATGTCCTGAGACCAAGTAGGGGAGTCGAGATTGAAAACTAGAGTAAGGAGCACTTGTATCTCTCTTTTCTACATTTCCACTTCACAGATTATTTATGTAAAGTGCAAACTGTGATAAAAGGAAACTTAACAGAAGAAGATTCTGTTCAATATTGCATATTTGAAGTCTGGGTTTCTGTTTTAGATTGTGCAAGTGTGAGGGGGGCACGAGGTTACACCAAAATTGAAAGAAATATTTGTAACAAGAATCTACTTGTGACACTTAAATCTTCTCTAAATATGAGTAGAAAAAGTCAAGCAGAAGGAATTTTGGGGAAAACAATTGTGCTTCCCCAACATCTTAATTCTCACCTTTTAATTGGCTCCATCTCTCCTTCCAGAGATCTACCTTATCTTGAAAAAACTTTCCCTTAACTTTGTTCTTCTCTCCAGCTAACTTCCTAGTTCACTCCTTCCGTTCACATTAAACTACATTTTTCCTTCACACATTTTAATACTGTGGAATTTCTGAAAGAAAAAAAAAAACTTTACCCAAAGGGCAATAAGGAGATACGCGGTCAGTTTAAACAAAGTATAGCATATTACCAATAAATAATTGCATAGCAAGAGCAACTCTTAAAATATTATGCATAAGGTAAATTGGAAAAATTATGGAAAATGAAAGATAACTAGTGAACATTCTTTGTGTTTCACTGTTTCTGACCATATCAAGGGCCCCAGAGGAGGGTCTTCAGAAATTTGGATAAATTACCTGTAGCTATATGTTAGAAGTTACACAAAGTGAGAAGGTTTGGTTAGGGTATACTATTTCCTCTTGGAAAAAAAGAATCTACATTGATAAGATAAATATTCATACTCAGTTTTTCAGTCTTCTGCAGTCTATATGTCCCTTCTTCTCAGGCATATCTGGCCCCAGATTATCTGTCCCACTCTTCTTCTATCCCCAATCAGTCAAATTTTAACACTAGCTATATTCCTAAAATTCTGTAAACCCACATTGGTACCAATACATACAGAGGGATCTCTGTCAGCAGTAAAAGGGTTAAACTTATGCTACAAGTATAATTGGGACAGGGACCTCTCATCATACGTAGATATGATTACTCCATGTAGTAACCTAAATTATACAAAATCAGAAGTTGCAGTTTAAATGACAGACATAAGATATTCAATGAACCTTACAATAATAATATATTTAATCCCTATGATTCAGAAGTTGGAGTGGAAATTATGAAACATTCATCCCTTTCTAGTCATGATTATCCTGAATAGGACTGCATATCCAATAATGATAACCATTGGTTTACAAAGAATATCATTTAAAATAAAAGTTCCTTCCTTGATAGAAACATATTCATGAAGAATTAATGGAAGGTAAGATATAGGATGAACTCTGAATTAGATTATCCATAAAGAACTTTCCAATTTTCATAGGAAAAAATGGGAATTCCTGAAACTCCTTAGGAAAGGAAAAAAATAAACAATGGTTTTTGAATTTTGATGCACAGAATGATAATGTTTTCTCTTCTGGAATGTAAGTGCTGAGTTGGAAACCAAGTCATTGTCTTCCATTAGGCATACTCATACATGAATGTGTGTTTACACACATGTATGTAGATACACACACACAGATATAAACATATGCACATCCAGCAATGTGTGTGTATATATAATTTTATGTAATATATATTATGCATAATATATATATATATATATTACTGGAAGTTCAGATTCATTTTGGTTACTATTTTTAAAGATAAATTTGTATTCTTTACCCAAATACCAAACATTTTTGTTCTTTTCTTCTCATATCCTCCATAGGGGAAGGGAGGGAGGGACAGAGAGAGAGAGAGAGGAAGAGGAGAGAGAGGAAGGAAGGAAGGAAGGAAGGAAGGAAGGAAGGAAGGAAGGAAGGAAGGAAGGAAGGAAGGAAGGAAGGAAGGAAAGGAAGGGAGAGAGGGAGGAAGGGAGGAAGGGGAGGAAGGGAGGAAGGGGAGGAAGGAAGGGAGGAAGGGAGGAAGGAAGGGAGGAAGGAAGGAAAGAAGGGAGGAAGGAAGGAAGGAAGGAAGGAAGGGAGGGAGGAAGGAAGGAAGGAAAGAAGGAAGGAAGGAAGGAAGGAAAGAAGGAAGGAAGGAAGGAAAGAAGGAAGGAAGGAAGGGAAGGAAGGGAGGGAGGGAGGAAGGAAGGAAGGGAGGGAGGGAGGGAAGAAGGAAGGAAAGAAGGAAGAAAGGGGGGGAGGGAGGGAGGGAGGACCTTTGTATCATATGAACATAGTCAAGCTAAAAAAAAAGAATTCTTAGACTGGCCATATCCAGAAAATATATTTCTCCTTTTGCATATTACTGCATATTAGTCTCTCATCTCTCTGTCTTAAGGTCAGCAGTATTTTACTTCAACAGTCTTCTGGAATAATAGTTGATTATATAATGGATTACAATTGTCTTTCAGCATGGTTCATTTTTACAGAATCAATGTTATCACATAAATTATCCTCCTAATTTTGTTGCTTCATTCTGCATGAATTCATACAAGTCTTTTCAGTTCTCTCTGAAAACAACTTTTTCTTCATTCCTTATAACATACTATTATTTCATTACATTCATGTACCATGATTTGTTAAGCTATCCCTAATGAATGAGAACCCACTTAATTCCCTGTTTTTCGCCCCACATGAAAAAAATATTTTCCCATGTATAGGAAGGTTCTTTTCCTATTTTCTTGCTCTCTTTAGGATTCAGGCCTAGTAGTGCTATAGTTGGGTCAAAGGGTATATACTATTGAGTAACACTTTGGGTATAATTCCAAATTTCTTTCTAGAATGGCTGCACCAATTCACAGTTACACCAACAATGCATTCAGTATATCTATTTCCCTTAACTCCTCCAACATTTTTCCATATTCTTTTTTTTTTGTCAGCTTTGCCTTTCTGATAGATGTGAGGCAGAAACTCAGAGGCAAAAATCATTCTCTTGTGGATGAAGAAAATCATCTTATTTTTAATACAATTAAGCTTATAGTTTATCCAATATCAAACCCCAAATTTCTTACATAGACATCTTTATATCTTGCCATAGTCTCTTTAATATTTTCTTTTTTGTGCCAAGATATTAAGGATATTGGTCTATAGTTTTCTGTCCATGTTTTAACTCTCCTTGAGAGAGTACCAAGAGCCTATTTGTCTTAAAGAAAGAATTTAACAGGAACTTTCTTTTGCTATTTTTGCAAATAGTTTGTGCAATTTTAAAATTAATAGTTCTTTAAATATTTAATAAAAATTCCTTTGAATTCATCTGGTCTTGGAGTTTTTTCAATGAGAACTTGTTTATGGCTTGTTCAATTTCTTTTCTGAGACTGAGTTGTTTTAAGTTCTTTATTCTTATTCTGTTCATCTGGACATTTTATTATTTTTCAAATATTCGACTAAAATTTCATTTAAATTGTCAGTTTTCTTGACATATTGTTAGGTAATGTCAATAATAGTAATATTTCTATTTTTCTTCATTTGTTATGAATTTTTCCTTGTCATTTTTAATATTAATAATTTAGTTTTCTTCTACCTTTAAGTTAATTGCTTATGTTTTATTATTTTAAATAGATTTTTAATTTTTTATTAATAAATTTTTTTATTTTCAATTATGTTACTATTATCCTTGATTTTCAGGATTTCTATTTTGGTGGGGTTTTTTTTAACTTGTTTTCCTAGTATTTTTAGTTACAGGCCCAATTTGTTGATCTCTTTCATTGATGAAAGTGTTTAGTGATTTGTTTTCTTCTAAGGACTGCTTTGACTATATGTCAGAATTTTTTATATGTTTTCTCACTGTCATAATCTCTCATGAAATTATCTATTGTTTCTATAATTTGTTCTTTGGTCAATTTTTGTAAAGATAACATGTACAGCTGAGAATGTAAATTCCTTTTCTATTCTTATTCAAAAACTAGCAGAGGTCTATCATATCTAACTTTTCTAAAATTCTACTCAGGTTCTTAATTTATTTTTTGTTTAGATTTATATAGCTTAGAGAGGGATATAGTGCAGTTTCCGACTATTGTGGTTTAAGTGTCACACAGCTAGGAAGTCTCTGAGGTCGAATTTGAACCCAGGTCCTCCCAATCCCAAGCCTGGAACTCTATCCACTGAGCCATCTTCAGCCATAATTCTCTAGTGACATAGTACATAAACAATACCTGAAAATGTAGTTTTCATAGTGAACTTTTAAGAGGTCTGTGTCACTTTAAGAGAAGATATTAACCTCTCCATACCCAGGCAACTCTCAGATTATGAAGGAAAGGAAGGAGAGAATAAGCATTTTTATAGCACCTACTATGTACCGTGCTTTGGGCTAAACACTTTTCTGGAAAGAAGGTGATAATTTGCATTTGTTGCTCTATGTACCAGTGAAATCACAGGCAGGAAATACATGCCATTTTTCTCATTTTGCAGATGAATCTGAGAAGAGACAACATTTTCCCTAGGTCACACAGGTAGCAGAGGCAGAGTTGGGTTTCAAACACAGGGCTTCTGTCTCCAAATTGATTGTTTTTACCACAACACTACAGGTACATCCTAACAATTCTGAGCTATCTTAATCAGAGTAGGTTTTACATTTTCAGTATAAAGAAAATGTTAAATGATAGATTATTTGAAGAATTAATTTGTTGATATCTACACCACTCCTGGAACATGTGACAAGGAAATCACTTTAAAAGACTGATATATATTAATTTTAGGTCGCCAAGGAATTCAGCTATGTAATTCCTAAATGAAAACTCAAGTCAGCAGTCAACCTTTTATGGAGTTTTTAATTACAAACAGGAGGAAGAAAGGTATTAGAGAGAGAGAGGGGGGGGGGTAGGGGGGAGGGGAGAGAGGGGAGAGAGGGGAGAAAAGGGAATAGGGCTTAAATACCCCCTCTGTTTAGGCTGGGCCAAAAGGCCCAAGCCCTTAGATAGCTGAGGCAAAGAAAAGAGATCAGTCCCTATCACTCACGTGACCAAAATGGAGAAACAGTCTCAGGGGCCTCCACCTCCAGCTTCCTTCAGAGCAAGCTTCTCAGAGCACCACCTCTCAGAGCAAAAACTCTCCAACCTCCCCTCAGTCCTCAGACCCCACTATCTTTAAGAAAATCATCTCAGTTCCCTCCCCTCAGTTCTCACATCTACCAATCACTGTCCATGTCTTCCCTGTGCCAATGGTGGCTCTAGCTTAACCCAGGACCACCCACAGGTCTGCCCCTTTGCACATGTCTGTTGAAGGTCATATTCTCAAATAATTAAATTTTGATCCTTTGCTGCAGCCCTTCCTAAATCCTGTTAGGACTGAGTAGGGTGGAGATTGTAAGTTCCAAGACCTGGTTCTGTCATTCCAAGTATCTCTATTGTATCAATTCTAAAATCAATCATGACTCAAAGAACCTCCTGTTCTATGCTTAAGCATAGGTCAAAGCCCTTTCCATTGTTCAGCAAAAGGTTTCTGTCCTAAAGTAATCTTAAGTAGGGAGGAGAAGGGTCCTTCTCCCATGCCAAGGGGGTTCACATTCCAATAGACTATCAGTAGGAAATTTTTCAAGTATGAAATTTCCCAATGGTGAAATTTCCAACATTTATAAGTTTAAGAAATTTTAAGGTTTACAAACACCACCTTTTATCTAGGGTGGGAAAAAAACATTATGAGAGCTCAGTTGGCTTAAAAAGAGAAAGCACAATATAGACTGTGCTAATCATTATCAATTTATGCCTATGTGGATCAGTTTCTCTTTCTAAAACTTTAATTATAAGTTGTATCACACACAGTACAAAGGATAATCTCTTGTAAAATTATTTTAATATATAAAAATTTTTCCACTTAAAAAACTGGCTTCCCATTAAACATTAAAGAATTCACACACTATTATCTAACTGTGAAAAGCCATTAGTAGCTGAGATACCATCTGGAAAATGCCATAAAATTCCCATCTGGTTTTAATATCTTTCATCTTTGTTTTATGACAGTTTCTCTCTGTCTCTCTGTCTTTCCATCTCTGTCTCTCTGTGTCTTTCTGTCTTTCTGTCTGGCTCTCTCCTTTCTCTCTCTATCTCTGTTTCTTTCTCTGTCTATCTATCTATCTATCTATCTATCTATCTATCTATCTATCTATCTATCATCTATCTATCTATCTATCTATCTATCTATCTATCTATCTATCTATCTATCTGTCTGTCTGTCTGTCTATCTTTCTCCCTTCTCTTTTGTGTTCTCTTTAATCATTTTTCTTTCTTTTTCATCATTGTTAAGGAACAAGATATACCTACAATAGTAAATTCTGAAATGGCAGAGAGCATTGCTAAGTTACTGTACAATCTTATATGTGTATTCTGGGCTAGTGTATTCTGCTCATGTTCTAAGGCACGTTCTATCTGGAGAGCACCAGTTATTAACAGCATTTATAGTAGTAATTCTACACTCAGGAAGTGACTAATGGATTATTAATGCTTTTTCCCTCAGTCTGGGGATTTATTGCTTCTAATTTTTTGTCAAATTCATAGTATTGAGGTTGCTGAAATCTATGCAGTAAAATTGTCCCCGATTTAAAGATTACATGGTTGGGGGTGGGAAGTGAAGAACAAACCAAGAGAAGAAAGTATGTGGCTGAAATCTGTGATTATATATATATAGCGTGTGGTTTAAAATGGCAGCTCTGCTTTTTTCATGGTTCGATTCAATCTTGCAGGACTTTTCACAAATTATTCCACTTGGTTTATACCCTCAATCAGGGTTTCTCCCTGCTAACATCAGAATATGGTTCTCATCTAAGTCCCTATAAAACTGGTAAAAAGGCTCTCGACTCCCATGAAATCATTCTGGATAGCTGCACATCAAATATAGAATCAGTTTTATTTTATCTGCCCCCCTTACCCAGATGTAAAAAGGTCAGTACATTAGCACTAGCACTTGAAGTCATAAACAGCTCAGATAATTCTCCTTCTGTCTCTTGTAATCCTCTAACTCTCCCAGTCCTACTGTTAGGTCAGAGTCCTGACCTAACTCCAGATAAACAAAGCGCAAATGACTATGTAAAATCAACTAGAATGTACCATTTAAAATTTTCAAACTTTTTTTTCAATAACCAGTTTGACTCAGATGGTGGTTGATGGTCAGGCATTAATATTTCCTAAATTGACTTTTTTTAGGATTAATTTGGTCTAAGATTTTTTCCCAAAAATTTGATATTTTTTTCTTTTGAGAATACTCATTAATTTCTCTCTGATCTTTGCTCCTGACTTCTTTCCCCAGAACACCCTAGCAACCTCCCACAGTGGATGATGACTCTGTTATCCCAAGAGTCTTTTCATTCTGGAAGATGCCTACACCCCTGTGCACCTTTACTCTTATTAATAGTGTTATTTCTGCCATTGTCCATTTTCATTATCAATGATGTATCTAATTAGCTCAGGATTAAGATGTATTAATTATGTGATTTGTGTACATATATAATATATGTATATATATAATTAAAGAGAGGAGTAGTGGGCCCTGCAAGTCTAGTAAGGCTTCATGTGTGATGAGGACACTGTCCTGATGTAACTTTAAAGGAGGCAGACTACTCATCTTTAGCCTCTTCTCCTTACATTCTTCTCCAAGGGAGACTTTCATTCCTGCCAAGAGAAACAGGAGTGGGATCAGGAGCCACTCTGTTCTCCTCAGAGGGAGAGGATTTGTCAGACTAGAATTATATCTATCTGCTCCTTTAAATGTTATTTTTAAGACACACCTTCTGTATTAAAATCAGCACTAATTATCAGTTCTAAGGGAAAAAAAAAAGCATTGGAAGATATTTGGCAGTACCTACCAATGATTTTCTTTTAAAAGACTTTATCTTTTCCCCAATTACATGCAAAAACAGTTTTAACATTCACTTAAAAATTTTTGGAATTCCAAATTCTCTCCCTCCTTCCATTTCTCTCATCCCTCTATTCTCCTTGAGACAGTAAGCAATCTGACATAGATTTACATTTGCAATCATATAAAATATGTTTCCATATTAGTCATTTTGTGGGAGAGATCTCAAACCAAAAAAGAAGATAAAGGAGGAGGAGGAGGAGGAAGAGAAGAACAAGAAAAGAAGGAAAGAAAGAGAGAGAGAGAAAGAAAAAGAAATATAATATGTTTAAGTCTGGATTCAGGTTTCATCTATTCTTTCTCTGAGGGCAGATGGTACTTTTTATCATGAGACTTTGGGATTATTGTGGATCACTGCACTGTTGGGAATGACTAGGTCATTCATGGTTATTCATTAAAAAATATTGCTACCATTGTGTACAAGGCTCTTCTGTTTCTGTTCACTTCATTTTGCATCAGTTCATGTAAACCTTTTCAGATTTTTCTGAAATGATCCTGTTTGTTGTTTATTATAACACAATAGTATTCCATCACTCTTATATGCCACAACTTGTTCAACCATTCCCAAATTGATTAACAATCCCTCAATCTCCAATTATTTGCGACTACAAGAAGAGCTGCAATCAATACTTTTGTTTGAAAAGTCTTTTCTCCTTTTTTAAAAATCTCTTTGGGATAGAGTCCTAAAAATGGTATTGATGGATCAAAGGGTATGGACAGTTTTAACATCCTTTGGGTATAGTTCCAAATTGCTCTCTCAAATGTTTGGATCAGATCTCAACTCCACCAGTTGGAAATCACTGTTTCTAAGTAAATGTTAGATTAATTTGTAATGTCTTATCAAGTCCTACATAGAATTTTTCTGTACCCTTTCAACTTTTATAACTAATGACACATAAGTAGCAGTCATGTTCATGTTGGTTATATCATTGCTATGGTAGACAGATCATTGTCATGAGCTCTGCAATACAAACTAACAAAATATTCACAAAATGATGCTTCCTGTTGTCTTTCGACACAATAAAACCAACTCCACCAATTCTTTTCTTAGTTGCAACTTTCTTCTTTTTCTTCTGGTTTCATTTATAGACAAAATGTTGACTGATATGATGATTAATTTTTCAGGTCCACTGCTATTGTGTTAACTAATAGGTGATGGAGCAAGGATCTCACATTTAGAGTGCTAACAATCAAACTAAACTGTATAAATGTTCTAAAAGATTGTGTGATTCTCAGCACCTTCTGTTCTCCCATTCTTACCACTATTTTGGCATGATGTCTACAGAAGTAGAAGGGAGGCACATACAGCTGAAAGTTATTTAGTTTTTTTCACCCACATCAGCCCTGTTCTCTTCAAACCCAAATCAGTCCAAGACTCCCTCAACCACCTTTCCATCTCCTCCCCAGCAGCTTCCTTCACATACTAGCAGTGCTACCACCCTCACAACCTCTTCTTCCAATTGGTGCATTCTTTCCCAAATCTCCATTTAAAAAAGCAACAATGCTAGTTGTGCTTTCTTTAAAAACAACAACAACAACAACAACAGCCTCCATCTTAGAATCAATACTGTATATTGGTTCCAATGTAGAAGAGGAATGGCTAGGTAGTTGGGGTTAAGTGACTCATCCATGGTCACACAGCTAGGAAATGTCTGAGATTAGATTTGAACCCAGGACCTCCCATCTCTGGATCTGGCTCTCAATCCACTGAACCCCAAGTTGTGCTTTCTTTAAGCATGGACCAGCCCAAGACTAACCAAACCACCTCTGTACTTTGCCCTTACAGAGGTAGTCCTATCCTCTCACTTTACTTGTTAGCTCCTTTTTATGCATTATTTTCCTCTACTAGCATGTAATCTCCTTGAGGACAGGGACTGTCTTTCATTTTTGCTTATATTTGTATTCCCAGAGCTTAGAACAATGCCTGATTCATTGTAAGAGTTTAGAAAATTCTTTATCTATCTATTTCCATCTCTCTAAAATTGTCTTATAAATAGTTATGGCCAGAGAATTCACCACCAAGTGACCTTCTTATTGGTGATGAAGCACCTTGCACTTACTGGACTAGTCCTTGGGAAATAGACTCCATGATTGTAGAGACAATATTCCAAGCTTTCTAGCATGGTAGAACCTGTTAGAGTTTTTGATCCTCAGATAGAGCTTTTGAGAACTCAGTCATCTTCTGACCATAATGAGACCCCAGCGTTGACATAAACAGGCTATAAAATATTGCCAAGGGTAACTTGAATGTGAGAAATAGCATACAAAGTATCTCTGAAAGAGAAAGAAAATGAACTATTCTCATTGCAAGAAAGACAAAAGATGGCTAGTCCAAGTGTACCACTGGACCCTATGAGATATTTAAAAAACCAGAAGGACCCTAGTTTATTTGGTAGATGCTCTAGAGAAGCTTTGTAGGAACACGTAGATAGGCATGATGATGGCAAAAAGGCCCAGAGGTAATATTATCTTCATCAATGGATGGAGAGCCCACATAGTGGAAACTAAGAATCCATCAAAACGTTCATCAAATGTTAGTAAAACAGCACATTTATGCTTGTCATTATTGCCACCCTAGGGGAAAAAAGAAAATACGTTTTCAAAATGAATTTTTTTTCTATTTAGCAGTTGTTTTTTCTTTTAGTCTAATGCTATTATTACTGATAAAACCATTGAAAGTTTGAAACAACAAAAAATGTTAAAAAAACAAATTGTTCCTAAGTGGGAAAGAAACTTTTTTCTTATTAAATCTTTTCATTTTAATTGAATTGAATATTGATTAATTCAGGGCATGCAATGATATGCATAATGGTGAGAGAAATATGTCTAATGGTTATTAGTTCAAAAGGAATTCAAGGCTTATATTGTATTTTGCAAAATGTTACCTCCCTTTTTTTTTAGCTTTTGGGAGAATTTAATACTTTCTCATCTCTCCAGGGTGTCAAAGGTGAAAATCTGCTAATAATAGGAAAGGTTATTTTCCTTAAAGAATGCCATTTGTTATTAACATACACTTTTTACTTTCTAGTATCGTCTATATATTTTTTGAAGAAATGCTTAGAAAAAATTTTTCACAGTGGGCTATAGGTAGGAAGCCTCTGAGGAGACCAACAGGGATAAGGAAAGAAGGATGTACACGGAACACAAGGGTATGGGCTCTAACAAGAGAGAAAACAGGTGTGCAGAAAGAATCAAGAGTATAGAAATCCCAGTAGGAAGCTCAAGATAGAATTCCATGGTGGATGTAAATAGTTATAACAAGAAAACTGCTGGAGTTTGTATGAGGAAAGGGAAAGTCAGTGACCAGGTGGAGCTCAAGGACTTGAGAGGGTAGCAAGAAAGAATAGGGATAGTATAACAATGGCCATAACCAAAAACAAAAACAAACTTTAAAAATTTTAAATATTAAATCTTTTTACTTCTTTTTTAAAAATACCACCTTCATCTCCTAATATATCCCTCTTCTTCTCCTATCCAGATAGTTATCCCTTTGACCTAAAGACAGATCATGCCACCCCACAAAAGCCCCAATGCACACCAAATTATTTGTAGCAACAATTTCTGTGGTAGCAAAAACCAGAAAACAAAGTATATTCACATTGATTAGGGAATGGCTAAATAAACTGGTGTATGTGAATGTCATGGAATATTATTATGTTGTAAGAAATTACAAATATGATGAATACAGAGAAACACAGAAAGACTTATATGACTTCTATTCATATCACTTTCATTTGTTACATTTTTCCTTTTCTTCCCCCAGAGTATTATCCCTTTGACCAAGAGATTCTACTCTGAGACATAAAACCTAAAGAAATCATTAACAAAAAAAAAAAAGAAAAGCCCCAAATACACAAACATATTTATAGCTGGAGTTTTTGTAATAGCAAAGAACAAAGTAGCTGCCTATCAATTAAGGATTGGTTAAACAAATTGAAATATGTGAATGTAATGAAATATTACTATGCTGTATGCAATGATGAATGTGATGAATACAAAGGCATGGAAAAATTTACATGAACTGTTGCAAAGTAAATTAAGCAGATTGAAGAAAACAATACATACAGACTATGATGATGCAAATTTTTTAGAAAGCAAAAATTACAAAATGGTAAAAAAAAATGATGACTGGCTCCTTTGTAGAGGTAACTTATGGGGAAAGTGGGGAATCCAGGAATATGGAACATTGTATTTCATATCAGCTTTTAAAAATTCACGCATTGCTTTACTGAATTGTTTCCCTTTTTTCTCCTTTTCTTTTTCTTTTTTAATGCTTAGGTTTTTTGGGGGGATGGTTTCCTGGGAAGGGAGAGGAAAAAGATATAGGGGGAGGAGATTTGGAATCTAGATGATGTAAAAAACAAAAGATATCATTAAATATTCTTTTAAACTTACATGATGTTCAGCTTGATTTTGTTGTTCTTTCTATTTATATTGTTCAGTTTGTTGTTCTTTAGAGAAGAGATGCTTGTTGTTCAGTTATTTTTGTTTGTCTCAATTGATACTAAGATGGAAGGTAAAGATTTGGTTGTGCCTGTCTCTTCATGTTCTCATTTAGGGTTTTCATTCCCAGATTAACTTGATCTGATAGTTTATCAGTTGTAATAACTACATCCAGAGGCAAATAGCTGATTGTCTAGTGAATCTGGACACAAACTAAAAAATACAATTTGGAGGAAGTTAGGTGCCTCAATGGAAAAAGAGACAGACTTAAAAATGGGACATCCTAGGTTCAATTCTGGTCTCAGCACTTCCTTGCTGTGCAATCCTGGGCAAGTCACTTAACTTCAATTTCCTAGCCCTTACCACTAGTATATCTTGGAATTGATACTTAGTATTGATTCCAAGATGGAAGGTAAGAATTTTTTAAAAATAGTTTTGTGTGGCACAATAAGAAAGAGCTTTGGTATCAGCAATGTAGACTTGAGTTCAAGTTCTAGCTCTCATACTGTTTAGTGTGAGTCTCTGAGCAAATAACTTACATTTTCTGAGGTTGCTTTCTCATCTGTAAATTGAAGATTATGATATGCATATTGTTGCTCAGGCTTCTTTTAAAATAAATTCTCTAGAAATATATGGGCAGCTAGGTGACCTAGTGGAAAGATCACCAGGCCTGGAGTCAAGAACAACTATGTTCAAGTTTGGCCTCAAACTATAGAGTGTGACCCTGGATAAATCACTTGACCTTGTTTGCCTCTATTTCCTCATCCATAAAATGTGCTGGAGAAGGAAATGGCAAACCACTCTACTACCTAGTTGAAGAAAAAAAAACACCAATGGAGTAACAAAGAATTAAACACAACCAAAATGACTGAACAACAGCTATAGAAATGAATCATCATTCTCTATTATAGTTTTCTTTAAGGCTTTTTACTCCCTTCCTTAGGGAGTTATTTTCCTGGTTTTTTTTTTAAGGTATGATTTTTTTTCCAGAGAAGTGTTTTCTTCAATAAGTTTTTGTTCTAAACTGTTGGGTTTTTTCTATTATTTTCTGTTCTAATTTTTCTTCTAAGCTTCTTATTTTGTTTTTCCTTTTTTTGGAGCTCTTTCAGAAATTTATTTTGGACTTGATATTTTTTAACATTTTCCTTTGAGGCTTTGCATCTTTTCTTTTCTTTTTTTTTGTATAATTCTCCTTTTCTAAGCTTGTATTTTAGTCCTCTCTCTTGTTGAAATATTTTTCTAGTGCCCAGATTTTTCTCTGTCTTTTGCTCATTTTAGGGGTTATTTCCCCCCCCCCCATTTTTTTCCTATTGTGAAGATTGGATTTAGCTATCTCCTGATTTGTAACAATGAAGATGCTTAGTCTAACAAAATCAGGGATGTCTTAGGAAGTTTGTATTATTACACCTTTCTTTCTCTAACAAAATCGGGAATGTCTGTAACTATGCTTGAAGATTGAGTGTTTAGGAGGATGGCCTTTGATAGAGAAATTGACAAATCAAAAACAGCTGACAGACCCCTGAGCTGTCCTAAGTCAAGCTTAGGCTAAGATTAGTGCAGAGGAGACACAGGAAAGGGAGGTAGAATGTCTAGGGGATTTTTTTTGAGGGGCTTCCTCTTGTCTGTCTCTTTTTCCCAGAGATGTGGCTCTGGCTGGCAGCGTGCTAAGTGTTCTAACATCTTGGCGTGGTGGCAGCTAATTGTCTGGGTTTTGGTGGTGAGTTTGCTCTTGAGCTAATTCATGTTCAGGCATCTTGGCTGAGCCCTCTTGGAGTTCAGGTTGATTCCTTCCTCCTTTACTCTCCAAAACCTCTAATCTTCCCCCCTGGCACAAGTCAGGCGGGAGAAATCCTACAACCTTTCCTTCTCCCTTCTTCTTAATTTCTTTCCACTATATTAATTAAATCACCATAAATTTCCAACTGTCTTGGGTCTTTTATTTGGGATATCCCATGGTGAAAAATAATTAATATAGTTTAGGTCACAATGCTAAGTTTATCCTTTACACTATATGCTGAAAGCATAGCTGTTTCTGGGATGAAGGGAGTGCTTATTCTGTGTGCATTGTCTCAGTCTGCAGAGGTAGCCTGAATGGCTGGATATATTTGTAGCTGGTTTGACTTGGTTTCTGCCTAATCCCACCAAGTCTGGACCTTTTTAGGCAGTTTTCCTCCCATTGCTACTTGTTTTGTATTACTTTTCTTCCCCTGCTGAGACTAGATGGAGCTCTTTACCCTTCTGTTTGGGCAGGTCTGATTTCCACTGAGACTTGTTCAAAACTTTCTTCTGGTACCCTCTCCATTAGAGTTTTATAGTCTTAGAGGTGGAAAGAACCTCAAAGGTCACCTAATCCAATCTCTCATTTTGCAAGCAAAGAAACTGATGCACAGAGGAGTGACTTGCCAAAAGTCACACAGGAAATAATATGTAGAGACTGGATTTGAACTCAGATATTTTACTTCCAGATACACAGCTTTTTCCCACTAGAACCCATTTCCCTGACAAGTTGTAATGTCAGAATCAGAGAGTTCTCACAGGGAAAAGAAAACACAAAACCTAACTGTGTAGAAGGTAGCAGAGACACACTCATGCTTGTTCCTGTCCTGATTCCCAAGAAGAAAAAGGAGAGAGTGGCATTTCTGTGGTAGTGCCATTTGGCATGGGGAACACAGCTTATCACTGGGATTCCTGAATAACCTTGTAACTGGTAATAGGTGAATTAGAAGGGGATACATTTAGGGCAAAGCCATTAATTCACTTTATTGCTGGTTGATTAACTGATGATTGAAAGAGAATTTTGGAATATCTCATCAAACTTAGCATGGTATGTAGTTTATGCTTTATCAGGCAATGGGCAAAGCAACCCCGACAGCCTAAGGAACTCAGGCATTTGGAACCCTGTGGGGAGAGCTGGAAAGCAGGTGTCTTCAAAGAGATTTTGAAATGTGGATTGAATGATGAGCTTCAAGTCCACTTTGCAAGATACCCCCTCCCTGAAACTGTGAGTAATTTAGTGGTCAACCTCAGTAGAGTATGGTGTCCAAGGAAAGGATGACTGAACATGTGAGGGAGGCAAAAAGGGACAGAGAACACCAGCTTCTTGGGATGGGGAAGTCTCATTATCTTTGCCGTATCACTGTTTTTAGAAGGGAACACCAAATCACCTGGTCCAATGTGCATTGGAGGCTGGGATATAGATGGAAAATAGGGCTCTGAAGGGTCACTATCACTAGTCATCAGATGGAGGGCTCAAGTCCCCAGAGCAAGCCCACATAAGAGAGACCAGTCTTGGTATTGTTGTTCAGTTGTTTCAGCCATATCCTACTTTCCATGACTCCATTTGGGGTCTTCTTGGCAGAGATAATGGAATGGTTTTCCATTTCTTCTCCCTCTCATTTTACACATGAGGAAACTGAGGCAAGCAAGATGAATTGACTTAACCAGCATCACAACTCGTAAATGTCTGAGGCCAGATTTGAACTCAGGAAAATGAGCCTTCCAGACAGTGGGCCTGCCTTAGTTATGTTATAGTGTACTTCTACATACACAGAACTATATTTCTTTCTCATATTAAAATTCAGGGGATTTTTTACTTTGTCTTCTTTTGTATTTTTAGGGTTTTTTTGTTTTTTTGTTTTTTTTTTTTGCTACTGGTTGCTCTTACCAGCACCAATAAGCTGCCTGGCCAAATTAAATTGAGAATAGATCTAAGAAGGATGAAAAAATTTTAAATGCAGCTGGGATGAGCTAATATGCTACTTTTTCAGAAGGGAGGCTGATACTTTAAAGGTGGTAGGTACTCAATACATGTTCCTTGCTATTGTTCCTTCTCACAGGTACATTGATGCCCTGTTGATGGAGCTATGAATTGGGCCAAATATTCTGGAAAGCAATTTAGATGTGATCAAAGTGGCTAAAATGTTCGTTCCTTTCCACCTAGAGATCCCATTGCTGGATATATACTACAAGGAGGTCAGAGATACAAAGAAAGATACGATAGACCACAAAAACTTCTATCAACAACCTCTGCAGTAGCAAAGAACTGCAAATAGATGTCTGTTGATTGTGGGATGGCAAAACAAAAAGAGGCCCAGGAATGTGATGAAATACTGTTGAACCATAAGAAACTATGGACGTAGGGGCAGCTGGGTGGCTCAATCAATAGAGAGCCAGGCCTACAGATGGAAGGTGCTGGGTTCAAATGTGGCCTCAGATCCTGGGCCAAATCACTTAATACCAATTGCCTATCCCTTACTGCTCTTCTGACTTGAAACTGATTCTTAGCATCAATTCTAAGACCAAAAGTGAGAGTTTTAAAAGAAAAAGAAAGTATGAATGCAAAGAATATAAGGAGGCACGGGAAGACTTGTACTGAACTGTTGAAGAATAAAATAAGCAGAACCAGGAAACATTTTTGCTGACTAAATGACCTCTGTGCCAGGCTATAATACATGCTTTATAAATATAATTGCATTTAATCTCACTGTCTACAGCAATGTATATTTTTAATTTTTAATTTATGTTTATTTTTTTACATTAAAATATCCAAATAACTTTCTCCCTTCACTCAATCTGTCAAAGAAGACATCATTTGAAAAAAATATATCTGCATATATAAAACTAAGTCTTGGGAGTAGTAATGTGGTTCAGCAGATAGAGATCCAGGACTAGAGATAAGATGACGGTAGAACTTGCCTCAGATACTTCCCAGTGTCTTATTTTGTCTTAAACCTTACTATCTTCTGTCAGAACCAATTGATTCTAAGACAGAAGGTAAGGATTTAAAAACACCACTTTATCTTGTTTACTTCTATTTTATCAGCTCTTGCAAATTAGAAATGAAATAATGTGTAATTATAATTAAATTCAGACTTAACTCTGAAGAAAATACATTAATTTGGGAAGATATCTAACAAAGGTGAAAGAATTTTAAATGTAGTGGGGATGAGCTAATAAGCTATTCCTCAGGTTGGAGACACTGTGCTTATTGACTTCATGTGCCTCTTTCCCTTCTTTGTAGAGGAGGGGAACTAGGAATGTGGAGTCCTGTATATACTACTAGACCGAATTAATAAGTTGGTTAATTTTGCTGGACTTTTGTGGTTCTCTTTCTTTTTTATTCTTTGTCAAAAGGCATAGCTCTCAAGGGCATCTGGGTGGTGGCTCAGTGGTTTGAGAGTCAGGCCAAGACTGGAGGTCCTGTGTTCAAATTGGGCTTTAGACAATTCCTAGCTGTGTGATCCTTGGCAAGTCATTTAAGTCTCATTGCCTAACCGTTGCTACTTTAATGCCTTAAAACCAGTACATAGTATTGATACTAACAGAAATTAAGGACTTTTTAAAAAGATAACTCACTGGGCAGGGGGAAAAGGAGGAATGGGAACTAAAGTGATAAAAAAATTGAAAAAGAATAATTTTTAAAATTAAGGGAAATAAGTGGAAGAACTAAAAACAATGATTTGAGGCAATAAAGAGTCAGTATCAGGTTCCACATAAGACAATTTTTTTTTTATAACTTAGAGCTATCCCACAGTAAAATAGGCTGATTCAGAAAGGAGTTCTTTACTAGAAGTCTCCAGGAAAAGGCTGGATAACCACTTAAGGAATATCTTGTAGAGACAAGATTCTTGTTTAGGTATGGGTTGGACCAGATGACCTCTGCAGTCCTGTAATTCTGGATAGTGATCAGATCTCATTTAGTTTTTATGCAACAAGTTCTGGGGAGAAAAACTTGAAAACTTTCAAGTGCTCCATGGCCTTTACTATCTGTTAAAAAAATGTCACATGCATTTATGGAGTAAAGCAAATTAGATATCTTATAACTTCATTTTAAAAAAATAAACAGCCCCCTTTATTTAGGTGCCACACACTAATCTCCGAAAACAGATGCACTTCCATCAGGAGGGGCAAATATCACAGTCATTGAGCAAATTTGTTTGTATAGTTGCATATCCAAGAAAAGCATCCTGTCCCCTGAACAAACAGAAAATGCTTTTCACATTTAGAGAAGGGAATTTCAGTCTTAAGACATGAAATAAGTAAGCAAAATAATCAAATCAAATCTACCATATGGGCAAAGAAAGTAGCCAGCCTTCCCTAATTAAAAAGAGAGGAAAAATGTCTTGAGAAATCTTTGATTTCATTATTTCCAGTGAATCTTTGGTATGATCTTCATTGGGGAAATATTATGAAAGCTTCCCTGCATGTTGAAAGGCGAACAGTTAGCCAGAAAGTTGAAATGAACCTCTTACGGACTCCTTCTCAACCCTCTGATACCAGAACACATGCTTGGTTTTTGAGCCTTTGAATACTCTTGTTTCTTAAGTGTGAGAATAATAAATATACAAACGCAGCAGTCCTTCAAACCTGGGCATTTCAAAAGCACATGTGGGAGTTTCTGCTGCAAATCATTTTTTATTTCAAGTACTATTGACTTACCATTATCTTTCCAAGGAAATGCTTCTTAGAACATTCAGAGAAGCAAGATAATAATGATGGACTCGTGCCCCAATCTGGGTGCTTTCTTAATTCTTTCCCTCAAACTTTGTACATATAGAAAATGTAAACACAATGACTAGGAAATACCAAAAGGCATTACTGCTGTTGTCTCTGCATGACAGTATTGCTGTGCTGGTCAGTCACTGATTTTCTTAACCATAATGTCCTCTCTCTAGCAATGATTCTCCCTATTTTCATTTAAATACATCATTATCACATGTTAAATAGTCTTAATAGGCCATAGTAGTTGGGAAAACAAAAAAAAATCCTTTTTTTTTTCAGATTATACATAATGAAGCTATCTTTAGAAAAAAGGTTCCAATTATTTAGAAATCAATATATTTTTAGTCATGCCCTCAAACACTTTCTGATTTGGATTCCAAAGCTCAGATTGCACACTAAAATGCTCTGCTCTCTGTCATTCAGGGTTAAACTGCAGACTTCCTTCCTGCTATGTTGCTGGAAATTGGTTTCAAAATCTCTAGCCTTATACCCCTCCAGATTTCATGAATTTATTTATTTTAAAAGATAGTTTCTTTCTAAACTTCAGTCAAAAAGAGCTCTCAATAATCATCGTGTTTTCAAGCCATTCTCCAATTGATAAATGGGCAAGGGACATGAATAGGCAGTTCTCAGCCAAAGAAATCAAAACTATTAATAAGCACATGAAAAAGTGCTCTACATCTCTTATAATCAGAGAGATGCAAATCAAAACAACTCTGAGGTATCACCTCACACCTAGCAGATTGACTAACATGACAGCAATGGAAAATAATGAATGCTGGAGGGGATGTGGCAAAGCTGGGACATGAATGCATTGCTGGTGGAGTTGTGAATTGATCCAACCATTCTGGAGGGCAATTTGGAACTATGCCCAAAGGGCGATAAAAGACTGTCTGCCCTTTGATCCTGCCATTGCACTGCTGGGTTTATGCTCCAAAGAGATAATAAGGAAAGAGACCTGTACAAAAATATTCATAGCTGCGCTTTGTGGTGGCAAAAACTTGGAAAATTAGGGGATGCCCTTCAATTGGGGAATGGCTGAACAAATTGTGGTATATGTTGGTGATGGAATACTATTGTGCTAAAAGGAATAATAAGTGGAGGAATCCCATGGGGACTGGAACAACCTCCAGGAAGTGATGCAGAGTGAGAGGAGCAGAACCAGGAGAACGTTGTACACAGAGACTGATAAACTGTGGTACAATCAAATGTAATGGACTTTTCCATTAGTGCAATGCAGCAATCCTGAACAACTCAGAGGGATCTATGAGAAAGAACACTATCCAGATTCAGAGGAAAAACTGTGGGAGTAGAAACACAGAAGAAAAACAACTGCTTGATTACATGGGTTGAGGGGGATATGATTCAGGATATAGACTCTAAATGATCATCCTAGTGCAGACATCAACAACATGGAAATAGGTTTTGATCAAGGACACATGTAAAACCCAGTGGAATTACACATCGGCTACGAGAAGGGGAGGGGGGGAAGGAGGGAAAGAATATGATTCTTGTAACCAAGGAATAATGTTCTAAATTGACTAAATAAAATTAAAAAAAAAATAATCACCATGTTTTACCCCTGGCATATACCAAATAGGAATTTTTATGGAGTGATTATTTCAAGTCATTATTGCTATTTTAAAAAAGCAAATGTTTTCCTTAGGAAAACCTAGTTATTCCTCTGTTAGAAGTGATCAGAAGGTTAGGGATGGAAAGAGTGTTAAGAGATACCTATCTTGGGGGGGGGGAATCATTATCTATGCCAAATAACTATACATTTCCTAATCAAAGCTAATTCAATCTTCTTCAACATACATGAAACCCTCCCTCCCCTGTTAGCTTTTTTTTTTAGATCAGAACCTAGAGCCATCCTTTCAAAAATTAAAAAAAAAATAAGTATTTTATATGATCAGAGAATTCAATTCTTTCTAAGGATACTATTTCCTTTGAGTTGCTTTGCTTCTATATTTCCTTGGGGAAGTAGGAATCAATTGTAGTGAATTTCCCTTTGATATCTTTGATATTTCTTTAAAGAAACACAAAGTGATTTTTAATGAGAGCAATTTTGTTTCTCTCATTGTATATAATATGTACAACTAAAGAGAGGAGTTTTGTGATTCCCCGCCCCCATATAATCTTTGTGTTAGAAGCTCTCTCATGACACAAAGATGGGAAACATTTTAGAGGACTTCTTCCATTTTACTCTTGTTCCTTTCCCCTACCTCCTAGAAAATATGGGAATTCATTATGTGACACCTGCCAATATATTGTCACTGACCCTCTTTGGAAGTTTGTAGATTTCAAAGTTCAAAGAAGAAGGAAATTTATTTAAAGCCTGAACAAAGTAAATATTGTTCTTATAGAAAAGTTCTTGGAAAATGAAAATGTCCCCCAATTGGCAGCCCTTCTCCAGAGACTCCTAGGTCCTGCCCCTCAGAGTTCCTTAACACAAAGTGCATCCTGCAGATCTCTGACCTCCTGCAGGTGTTCCATGTCCTTCTACAGCATCCTGCCAGCTCTGCTCTATTTTCTACCTGACTAGATCATCAGAACACATTTTAAAGCTGGAAGGTACCTAAAAGGGTATTGAGACCAACTACATCAATTAACAAATAGAATGCCTGGAGTTAGGAAGACTTATCTTCTTGAGTTCAAATCCTACCTCAGATGCTGGTTAGCTGTGTGACCCTGAGCAAGTTACTTAATGGTATTTGCCTTTGTTACTTCATCTGTCAAATGAACTGGAGAAGAAATGGCAAACTGCCCCCATATCTTTACCAAGACAGCCTCAAATGTGGTTGTGAAGAGTCAGACATGACTGAAAAACATCTGAACAACAACAAAGTACATTGGTAGAGACAGTATCCACACCAATGAAATCATGGATCATAGGGATAAGAAACACTCGAAGATGTTAGTATTATTAAAATATTTTAAAATGATAGTATAGGAACTTTTCTGAGAGTCAGTGTGTAGAGTAGAAGAAAATTGGACTTAACATAAGGGACACTTGGGTTCAAATCCTACATCTGACACAAAATAGCTATGTGACCAAGAGGAATCCCCTTAACTTCTCAGATCCCCAGGCACTACTGAGTGTCATTAGATTATTAATTATAGCTGCTCTGCATTGGTGAAAAGAGATTCCACAGCAGAAGTTCTTCAACCAATGAAATCATAGCTCTGGACAAAAATTAATTCCTCACCAAGATCTACAATCAGTCATTCAAGAAGAATTAATTAAGAACTTAATATATGCTAGGAATTGTCCTATAAAATGGAAAGGCAAAGAAAGGCAAAAACATGGTCCTTGACCCTTGTGGAGATAATATCCAAACAGGTTTATATATATAAAGATATATTCAATATAAATGGGAGATAATCTGAGAGTGAAAGCACTGGAAGGTGGGGGTGGGAAAGGCCTCTTGCCTTGAACATAAAAACATTTAAAAATTTTAAAAATTTATAATGAAAATATAGCTATATATATGACAATATTAACATCCACATTTCCAGAATGGATGCACAAATTCAGAGTTCCACCATTACTGCACCAGAGTACCTATCTTTTTATAATCTCTCCACTAATGATCATTCTCATCTTTTGTCAACTTTGCCAATTTTCCAGATTTGAGGTGAAATTTCAGAATTGCTTCAATATATATTATCTTATTACTAGTGATTTGTAGCATTCTTCCTTATGTTTTTTAATAGCTTATAATTCTTTTCAGAACTATTTGCTCATTTAAATCTGTCATTCTTAACCATGTTGTGATATTCTTTTATATTAATTATTGTTATTATGAAGAATTTTCCTTTTCCTTTTTTTAAACATTATTTTATTTGGTCATTTCCTCCTTTTTTTTTTAAGAACTAGGAATAAATACTAAAAGTAGAGCCAAATTCATCACTTTAAAAGGAAAAAAAATGAGGCTTGTGGGCATTTTCTCCCTGAATTGAAAGGTTTCTCTTCTAGTTCTGCTCCTGTCTAGAGCCCTCTGATATGATTCCCAAGATTTTCCCTGAGAGACAAAGTCAGGGGCCATCTTTCCATCTAATATTTGACAAACCAGTGACTTCCTGTCACATTCCCTGTCAAAAACATATAGATGATTACTGTTATCTTTTCTTGTTTTTTAAACCCATCTCATATTAGTTTTTGTTAGTTGGTTACATGGTGACACTAGAGACTGAAGATGATGCAACGAGAGCAGGAGAAGAGATATAGGCAAAGCTGGAGACAGAATAGATGGATCAGCTAGACTGGTGGGAGGACCTTGTGACTTCTGTCTCCAGGCCTACTCTATGAATCACTCAATGTGATCACAGCTCCAGCTGAGTTTGACAGCTATTCTTTGCACCTGGAAGACTAAAGACTGAGCTAATAATAAATCAATCAAGCTATACATGCCTCAGTACTATTTCAACAAAATAGATGGATATTTGGAGAGCATGGCAGAATTCAGTTATAATCTGTCAGCAGGAAACATACATCATTCTGATTTTGTCTAGGGTGAGATGGAGAATACTAGAATGCTTCTCCTGTCAGCCCCATGTATATTAAAGAGATACTCTGACCCTGGATGGATAGAATTATTTCAAGAATGTCCATTATCAGGGAACAGCTAAGCCTAGAGACAGGAGGTTCTAGGTTCATATCTGACTTCAGATACTACTTCCTTGCTATGTGACCCTGGGCAAGGCACATAATCTCCATTGCCTAGTCCTTAGTGCTTTTCATGCCTTGGAACCAATATAGAACCAATACACAGTATTGATTATTAGATGGAAAAATAAGAGCTTAAAAAAAAAGAATACCCATTATCTCTAAATATTTTTAAGCATCACTGAATCACAGTATCTCAAAACTGGAAGAGATAAGAAATTGTAATGAAATATATTTTGTTTTTAATTAATTAATTATTGGCTTTGTTCAGATGGAAAAATATTGTTGGCCCTTTAAAAAAACAACTTACAAATAATTCAGCAGTTTTAGCTCAAAGAGTTTGGTGGAAATTGGGTGACCCAGAGTGACACCATCCTAAATTTCTCAACAAAAGAAAGAAAATCTCAGAATAATTCATGGCTAATGATAGGTGAAGAATTATTCCAGAAAGAGGGCAAACCATCATAGAAAAGAAGTTGGCTTTAGGAAGAAACCTACTTCAAAATATTTGAAGAGAGGAGACTAGAGTTTCCAATATTCTAAGGAAGAATTTGACTAGTGGAATTGCTTACTAATGGCGCTACCAGCTTTCAACAGATTATGGTCAGTGGAATAGGGCAGCTAGGTGGCATAGTGTCTAGAGTGCCAGGCCTGGAGTTAAAGATATCTTTCTCAATTCAAATCTGGCCTCAGATACCTACTAGCTGCATGAACCTGGACAGGACACTTAAGCCAGGTTGCCTCCATCTCTAAAATTAGCTGGAGAAGGTAATGACCAACCACTCCAGTATCTCTGCCAAGAAAACCCCAAATGGGGTCATAAAGAGTCAGCCATGACTGAACAACATCATCAATGGATTCAAAATTTATCCATTTGGATACTCCCTCTATTTGGACACTACACTCAATTGCTCTATGATGCAGCTTGCAAATTGTCCACACCTTCCAATCCTATTCAATTCTTATTTATTCACTTCTATAAATCATCTGCATGGTACCTACCCAATGTGCTGGATTGCTTCCTCTTGGTCTTTTAGTATTTCACAGTTACCAGGGAAACACTCAGCTTATATGGCTGTTGTTATCCCTCATTCTCACTATGTATCTGTCCAGTCTCACTTTGAAGTCATTTAAGTCACTTCTCATATGTAAGCCACCATCATCCCACACATAACTCGTCCCCATTTGTCAGCATTCTCTGATCTTAGTAATGTAAAGCTCTAAGAATTTTAAAGGTCTGGGTTTAAAAAAATTTTCAAAAACTATAAATTGTGCTTTGTTCAAAAGAATGGGTTAAAGTATAAACATTATGAACTATACTGTCTGGAAAATTAGAGTACTCACTTGCTAAGATGAACTTAGAACGCATATAGCAGGAGAGGGTAGTGAATTGTAATGAGACATAGTCCAGCAAGATCAGGGCACCTAAGCGGCACAATAGATAGAGCACTGGGCTTATAATTTTCATGAATTTAAATATGGTCTAAGATGCTAACTATATGACCCTGGGCAAGTTACTTAACTCTGTCTCAGTTTCCTCATCTGTAAAATGAGCTGGAGAAGGAAATGGCAAATTACTCCACTATTTTTGCCAAAAAATAAGACAAAACAAAACAAGATGGGGTCACAGAGAGTAGAACACAACTGAAACGACTTGAAAAAAAAAAACAACAACTGGAAATATCACCAGTCCAATTGGGTTCAAGTAATCTATTTGAAACAAGCCAAGCATTCATACCAAAGAGGAAAAACCAATCCAGAAAAAAACATGTTCTAGGCAAATGGCAAATCTCAAGCTGGGCTTCACACTGACAAGAGTTCAAGATTGGGTTGGGTGCCACCCAACTCCTGGCAAAAAGATGAGAGTATAAAAGTGCAGAATAAGACAGTTTCAGGCATGGCCAGCATGTTTTGCTTGACTATATTTATTTGTTATTTAGACAAAAAGTAATGAATTAATAGTTATAAATAGAGATGTAAGACAAAGAGAAGAACATTAGTAAAGCATTTAAATACATGCAGAAGAAAACAAAAAGTTCAGAAAGAGAAATAAACAAGGCAATTTTGCCATTACTGTATTAAATATATTTTATAAATATTTTTTAAAACCCTCCATATGATGAGTTGACAGTTTCATATAAAATGCAAATATTTATTCAAGGATTTTATCTAATTAATATAAAATAAATATTTTTATGTTTTTTGCATATTTAAATTTTCATATTTTGATCATTAAATTTATTTTAAATAACTCAATTTTTTAATGAGTTGATAGGATAACAGCTTTAGAACTGAAGATATTTCAGCCCAATGCTTTTATTTCTTCCTCCTAACTATAATCTTCTCTATCACTTTCCAGGGTCAAAGTGGAATAGATCACTATGTGTCCTATACTACAAATAGATTAGTAGTGGTTTAGTTCTATAAGGGTTCTTAGGTAAGGAGGAAATGGCAAGAGAGGAACTGGTCAATTTGGAGAGTATAAGGCAGTAATGGCAAACTTTTTAGAACTTGCATGGGAGGCGGAGTCAAGATGGCTGCTTAACAAGCCGCAAAAGTTCAGACCTGGGAAGACCCTTCCTTACCTATTACAGACTGAATGCTCCTAGGACACCGAAATTCAAGCTGAGCAACAGGACAGAGGCAGGGAACCCTCCTTCTGGACTCAAATCAAAAGGTATGCCCCCAAAAGCCGGAACCTGAGAATACTCAGGTCTAAGGGGAAGGCAGAGGGAAGGTCCCAAGACCCTTCCCCCCCAACCCAGAGGGCTGAGCCCCCAGCAGCACTGGGAACCTCTGAGCGGGCAAAGGTGCTGGTTTTGATGGTCTACCTTGTGAGCAGCGGGGCGCCAGGAACCGAGCATCCAGCGTGGACAGCGGGAAGGAAGCCAGGGAGAGACCTGCCTGTGGCTGGGTCCCTCCATAAGGCTCCAGTCTCACCATTGCCTTGGGGCACATCCAGAACAATCCAGTTTAACCTAATCCCATCTGGACTCCTCAGAGCTCAGGGAGGTGGGCAAAGGTACTGGGGAACCTTGCAGACCAGGGAGAGGCAGATGGAGAGAACTGGAGAGAGCCTGGGCAGCCCAGCCTTCCAGGAGTCTTTCATCTCAGAGCACATACAGCCCAACCTAGTTGAACTTAATCCATCAAAAGCCTCCAGAGGACAGGGAAGCTAACATTTCTCCCCTAGAGACTGGACCAAGAGATCTGACAAAGCTCCAAGAGGGGAGACTGACAGCCTTAAAACAAAAAAAAATGAGAGGAGCAAGAGCACAGACAAATATGGGGAGCAAAGAAGGGGTAAACACAAGCAAACAACAGAAAAAGAAGAAAGAAATTACAATAGACACCTTCTGCACAGGTAATGAGCAAAGAGCGAAGGAAACAGAGGGGGAGGGATCAGCAAAGGAAAAACCAGAAATCCCAGCAAATTGGATACAGGCTTTGGAAGAACTCAAAATGCAATTCAAAACACAATTAAGAGAGGCTGAAGACAATTGGGAAAAGAACTTAAAAACTAAGATAAGTCATCTGGAAACAGAGGCACTTGAACTAAAACAAGAAAATAGTGTCTTGAAAGCCAAAATCAACCAGCTGGAAAATGAGGCAAAGGAGATGAAAGATGAGGCAAAGGAGATGTAAGATGAGGCAAAGGAGATGAAAGATGACCTCCAAAGAAAATCAGACCAAAAGGAAAAGGACAACCAAAAAACTAAGGATGAAATCCAGTCTTTAAGAACTAGAATACAACAACTAGAATCAAGTGACCTCACAAGGCAGCAGGACACTATAAAACAAAACTAAAAGAATGAAAAAATTGAGGAAAATATGAAGCATCTCATTCAGAAAACAGAGGATTTAGAAAATCGTTCAAGGAGAGACAATTTAAGAATCATTGGCCTACCAGAAGACCATGACAAAAGAAAAAGCCTGGACATTATTTTACAGGAAATTATTACAGAAAACTGCCCCAATATCCTTGAACAAGAGGGAAAAGTGGAGATTGATAGAATCCACAGATCACCTCCTGTACTTAATCCCCAACTGACAACACCCAGGAATGTTATAGCCAAATTCAAGAACTATTAGACCAAAGAAAAGATATTACAAGCTGCCAAGAAGAAGTCATTCAGATACCAAGGAACCACAGTGAGGATAACTCAGGATCTGGCTGCATCTACACTGAAAAAAAGAAAGGCATGGAATATGATATTCCAGAAAGCAAGGGAACTAGGTCTACAACCAAGAATCAACTACCCATCAAAACTGACTATATTCTTACAGGGGAAAGTATGGTCATTTAACACAACAGAAGAGTTCCAAGCATTCATAAATAAAAGACCAGACCTGAACAGAAAATTTTATGTACAAGCACAGAACTCAAGAGAATCATCAAAAGGTAATTTAAAAAGAGGGGGGGAAAGGAAAACAAAACAAAAAAATTTTTTGAGAGATTAAATAAGTTAAAATGATATGTATCCCTATAAGAAAAGAGGTCCTTGGTAACTCTTAAAAACTGTTGTTATTACCTGGGCAGCAAAAAGAAGTACACTTAGAGGGAACAGTGACAAACTGTATAGGATGAAAGGACATGACATAAATAGGTATATAGATATATGCATGCAAAAATACATACACATAAGCATGCATATATATATACATATATATAAAATGAGCTTAAAATAGGTTAATATTAAAAGAAATGGGAAAAGAAACAAATGGGAGTAAATTTATATGTCATAAAGAAGCTCATGGTGGAAGGGGGGAGAACATCAATATACTGGAAGGATAAAGAGGTCAGAGACAGGAAATACTCAACTTTTACGTGCTTTGAAAGTGACTCAAAGAGGGAAAAACAATCCAATCCATTGGGGACAGAGAATAGATTTGCACCCTATAGGGGAGTAGAAGGGTAACAAATGGTCTGGTGGGGAGGGAAGCAGTACAAGAGAGGGAGGGAGCGGGGGGTTAATTTTAGAAAGACTACAGGGAAAATAAGGGGGGGGATAAATAGTGAGGGGGTAGAAAGGGAAGTAAAATAAGGGTGGGAACAAGGAGGACTGTTCAAAAGCAAACATTGGTGTAGAAGGAAATAGTGAAAGAAGAAAAGGCAGGTAAAGGAGCAGAAATCAAAATGCTGGGAAATACACAGCTAGTAATCATAACTCTGAATGTGAATGGAATGAACTCACCCATAAAACGCAAGCGAATAACTGAGTGGATTAGAATCCAAAACACTACCATATGCTGTCTACAAGAAACACACATGAGGAAGGTAGATACACATAGGGTGAAAGTAAGAGGGTGGAACCAAATCTATTGGGCATCAACTGACAAAAAGAAGGCAGGAGTCGCAATCATGATATCCCACAAAGCCAAAGTAAAAATAAGCCTAGTTTAAAGAGATAGGGAAGGTAATTACATCCTGATAAAAGGCAGTATAGACAGTGAGGAAATATCTGTACTCAACATTTATGCACCAAATGGCATAGCATCCAAATTTCTAAAGGAGAAACTAGAGGAACTCAAGGATGAAATAGATAGAAAAACTATACTAGTGGGAGACCTGAACCTTCCTCTATCTGAACTAGATAAATCAAACCAAAAAATAAATAAGAAAGAGGTAAGAGAAGTGAATAAATCTTAGAAAAATTAGAGTTAGTAGACATGTGGAGAAAAATAAATAGGGACAAAAAGGAATATACCTTCTTTTCTGCAGCACATGGTACATTCACAAAAATTGACCATGTATTAGGGCATAAAAACATTGTAAACAAGTGCAAAAGAGCAGAAATAATAAATGCAACTTTCTCAGATCACAATGCAATGAAAATAATAATTAGTAAAGGAACATAGAGAGGTAAATCAAAAATTAATTGGAAATTAAACAATACAATTCTCCAAAACCAGTTAGTTAAAGAACAAATCATAGAAACAATTAATAACTTCATTGAAGTAAATGACAATGATGAGACATCCTTTCAAAACCTATGGGATGCAGCCAAAGCAGTACTCAGGGGGAAATTTATATCCTTGAGTTCATATATTAACAAATTAAGAAGGGCAGAGGTCAATGAATTGGGCATGCAAATTAAAAAATTAGTAAGCTAACAAATTAAAAATCTTCAGATGAAGACTAAATTAGAGATCCTAAAACTCAAAGGAGAAATTAATAAAATTGAAAGTCAAAGAACTATTGATTGAATAAATAAGACTAGAAGCTGGTACTTTGAAAAAATAAATAAAATAGACAAAGTACTAGTCAGTCTAATTTAAAAAAAGAAAAGAAATAAATCAAATGGACAGTATCCAAGATGAAAAAGGAGACCTCACCTCTAATGAAGAGGAAATTAAGGCAATCATTAAAAACTACTATGCCCAATTATATGGCAACAAATATGGCAATCTAGGTGATATGGATGAATACTTACAAAAATATAAATTGCCTAGACTAAAAGAGGAAGAAATAAATTACCTAAACAACCCCATATCAGAAAAAGAAATTGAACAAGCCATCAAAGAACTCCCTAGGAAAAAATCCCCAGGTCCAGATGGATTCACAAATGAATTCTATCAAACATTCAAAGAACAACTAATCCCAATATTATACAAACTATTTGACAGAATAAGCCAAGAAGGAGTTCTACCAAATTCATTTTACGACACAAACATGGCACTGATCCCAAAGCCAGGCAAGTCAAAAACAGAGAAAGAAAACTATAGACCAATCTCCCTAATGAATATAGATGCAAAAATCTTAAATGGGATACTAGCAAAAAGACTCCAGCAAGTGATCAGAAGGATCATTCACCATGATCAAGTAGGATTCATACCAGGGATGCAGGGCTGGTTCAACATTAGGAAAACCATCCACATAATTGACCATATTAACAAACAAACTGACAAAAATCACATGATTATCTCAATAGATGCAGAAAAAGCCTTTGATAAAATACAACACCCATTCCTATTGAAAACACTAGAAAGGATAGGAATAGAAGGGCCTTTCCTAAAAATAATAAACAGTATATATCTAAAACCATCAGCAAACATCATCTGCAATGGGGATAAACTAGAAGCCTTCCCAATAAGATCAGGAGTAAAACAAGGATGCCCATTATCACCTCTATTGTTTAACATTGTACTAGAAACACTAGCAGTAGCAACTAGAGAAGAAAAAGAAATTGAAGGTATTAAAATTGGCAATGAGGAGACTAAGCTATCACTCTTTGCAGATGATATGGTGGTTTACTTAAAGAATCCTAGAGAATCAACCAAAAAGTTACTCAAAATAATCAACAACTTTAGCAAAGTTGCAGGATACAAAATAAACCCGCATAAGTCATCAGTATTTCTATATATCTCTAACCCATTTCAGCAGCAAGAATTAGAAATAGAAATACCATTTAAAATCACCCTAGACAATATAAAATACTTAGGAATCTATCTGCCGAGACAAACAGAGGAACTATATGAATACAACTATAAAACACGTTCCACACAGTTAAAACTAGATCTAAACAATTGGAAAAACATTGATTGCTCATGGGTGGGATGAGCTAACATAATAAAAATGACAATCTTACCCAAATTAATTTACTTATTTAGTGCCATACCCATTGAACTGCCAAAAAACTTCTTTACTGAATTAGAAAAAACCCCATAAATAAGTTCATTTGGAAGAACAAAAGATCAAGGATATCCAGGGAAATCATGAAAAAAAATGCAAAGGAAGGAGGACTTGCAGTCCCAGATCTCAAACTATACTATAAAGCAGCGGTCATCAAAACAATTTGGTACTGGCTAAGAGACAGAAAGGAGGATCAGTAGAATAGACTTGGCGTAAATGATCTCAGCAAGACAGTTTATGACAAACCCAAAGACCCCAACATTTGGGACAAAAATCCATTATTTGATAAAAACTGCTGGGAAAATTGGAAGACAGTGTGGGAGAGATTAGGTTTGGATCAACACCTCACACCTTACACCAAGATAAATCCAGAATGAGTGAATGACTTGAACATAAAGAAGGAAACTATAAGTAAATTAGGTGAACACAGAATAGTATACATGTCAGACCATTGGGAAGAGAAAGATTTCAAAACCAAGCAAGATTTAGAAAGAGTCACAAAATGTAAAATACATAATTTTGACTACATCAAATTAAAAAGGCTTTGTACAAAGAAAACCAATGTAACTAAAATCAGAAGGGAAGCAAAAAACTGGGAAACAATCTTCATAAAAACCTCTGACAAAGGTTTAATTACTCAAATTTACAAAGAGCTAAACCAATTGTACAAAAAAATCAAGCCATTCTCCAATTGATAAATAGGCAAGGGACATGAACAGGCAGTTCTCAGCCAAAGAAATCAAAACTAATAATAAGCACATGAAAAAGTGTTCTACATCTTTTATAATCAGAGAGATGCAAATCAAAACAACTCAGATATCACCTCACAGCTAGCAGATTGGCTAACATGACAGCTATGGAAAGTAATGAATGCTGGAGTGGATGTGGCAAAGTAGGGACACTAATTCATTGCTGGTGAAGTTGTGAACTGATCCAGCCATTCCGGAGGGCAATTTGGAACTATGCCCAAAGGGCAATAAAAGACTGTCTGCCCTTTGATCCAGCCATAGCACTGCTGGGTTTGTACCCCAAAGAGATAATAAGGAAAAAGACTTGTACAAGAATATTCATAGCTGCGCTCCTCGTGGTGGCCAAAAATTGGAAAATGAGGGGATGCCCTTCAATTGGGGAATGGCTGAACAAACTGTGGTATATGTTGGTGATGGAATACTATTGTGCTAAAAGGAATAATAAAGTGGAAGAATCCCATGGAGACTGGAACAACCTCCAGGAAGTGACGCAGAGCAAAAAGAGCAGAACCAGGAGAACATTGTACACAGAGACTGATACACTGTGGTACAATCGAAGGTAATGGACTTCTCCATCAGTGGCAATGCAATGTCCCTGAACAATTTGCAGGGATCTAAAAAACACTATCCACAAGCAGAGGATAAACTGTGGGAGTAAAAACACTGATGAAAAGCAACTGCTTGACTGCAGGGGTGGAGGGGATATGACTGAGGGGAGACTCTAAATGAACACTCTAATGCAGATACCAACAACGTGGAAATGAGTTTGAATCAAGAACACATGTGATACCCAGTGGAATCACGCATCGGCTATGGGAGAGGTGCTGGGAGGGGGGGAGGGAAGAAAAGAAAATGATCTTTGTTTCCAAATCAATAATGTTTGGAAATGACCAAATAAAATAATGTTAAAAAAATTTTTTAATAAAAAATAAAAATAAATAAATAAATAAAAATTAAAAAAAAAAGAACTTGCATGACACAGCCTGTCCCCCCCCAGATGACTCTACTCACAGAGAGGGCTCTGTGTGCCATTTTTGGCATACATGACATAGGTTCACCATTACAGGTATAGAACATGTGATTTTTAAAGAAATAAATTGTTGCAACACAGAACTGCTATTAAATAAGTTTGCCTGGGCTCCTAGGAAAATTCTCAGAAGATGATTAATTGATGGTAGAAAGTCTTTAGAATTAATAGTGTCAGAAATAACATCACACTAATTCAACTCCTTGGAAATGGAATCAGCTAAATGGGAGGCTAGAGTTTGAGGTCTTAGGGGTCAAATTTAAAAGACCAATAAAAAAAAATAAAAAAGAACAATGCATCATATACAGTATCTATATTTGAATGTTGTTTTCTTCTCCCTTATCCTATATTTTGGTATTATTTAATCCTATTAATCATGGCTTAAAGTAAATTAATGGCTTTGATTTGTCACTACAATTAAAAATTTATCTTTGTGGCATGTGCTCAGGCATTGTTGTGGGTCTTCATTCGCCTTTCTGATGAAGACTTCATACTGGCATTGATGGTATGTCCCTACATATTGTAGTACAAAGGTTTTCAATGCTAGTCACTGCTAGTCTAAGATATGCTGCTATTTTGGTTATCCCACTTTAATTAGGAATAACAGACTCTCATTTGTGGCATCAAGCTAGGGAAGGTGAATGTTCAAAGAAAGATTCAACAAACTCCTTTTAGTACTTGCCCTAACAATGACAGAAGTGTCATGAATTCTGTTTTGGTCTTTTGGGTCTTCTTCAAAAATGCACATAACATTACCAGGTGGAACTGTGTTTTTCTCCCTTGGAGACCTTGAAATCTTTTTTGAGACACTCCTGATTGTAGTTTAAGATCAAAACACCTGCAGTAAATCATCAAAGGAAACATTTTTTTCTAGGAAAAAAAGAAAGAATAAAATAGTAAGCAGACAATCAGTAAGCATGTATTAAAAACCTACTATGTACAAGATATTGTGCTAAGGGCTGGGGACTTAAAAAAAGCAAAAGATAATTTGACCTCAAGGAGTTCACATTCCAATGAGGAACACAACAAGCAAACAACTGTATACTAACAAGCTATATTCTGGCTAAATAGGAAATAATTAAAAGCGAGAAGGCACTAGTAAACAAATGACAGTTTCCTAGTTTAAATAAAAATGACAGTATTGAACACATGCTTTTTCTTTGTATTATTTGTTTAATGACATTTCATCCCTGAAAACTAAACTTAGGAAATAAATTGAAAAAAACTGAATTCAATGTGTGCTTGGACAGATAGGAATATAACTAAGACTCCCAGAGGATCTCAACTTTCCAGAAGTTAGAAGTCTAATATGGAGAAACATGTGTGCAGATTTAAAAAAAAAAAACGCCAAGAAACAGGAAAGAGAATTCTTTAAAAATTTTTTTAAATTTATTTTTATTTTAAAAATTTTCCAGGGTTACATGATCCATGTTTTCTCCTTCCTCTCATCCTTTCCCACTCCCAAAATTAACAAGCAATTCCACTTGGTTTTATATATATATATGTATGTATGTACACACATATGTATTATCACTCGAACCCATTTCCACATTATTCATTTTTGTAAAAAAAACCAATCTTTTAGAACCAAAACCCCAAATGACATACCCATATAAACAAGTGATGAATCATGTTTTCTTCTGGATTTCTACTCCCACAGTTCTTTCTCTAGATGTGGATAACATTCTTTCTCATAAGTCCCTTAAGATTGTCCTGGATCACTGCATTGCTATTAGTAGCAAAGTCAATTATCTTTGGTCATCCCAAAATGTTACAGTTTCTGTGTACAATGTTCTCCTGATTCTGCTTATTTCTCTGCACATCACTTCATGTAGGAAAGAGAATTCAGAGCATACTGGAGAGGAACATAAAGCTATTCTGTGGTTTCCCATTCCACAATTCCATTCTTACCTCTGACATAAACTGATCCTGAGCAACTTCTTAGCGTCCCAGGCAATTAACTTTCTGAGACTCCTTATTGCTTCTAGGATCAAATACAAATTCTTCTGTTTAGCATTTAAAATTCCTCATGAAAATATGGAAATATGTTTTACATGATGGTACGTGTATAGCCCACATAAGATTGCTTGCCATATCTGGGAGGGGGGAGGGAAGGAAGGGAGAAAGACAATTTGGACCAAATAACTTCAGTAAACTTATGTGGAAAATTGTTCTTACATGTAACTGGTAAAATAAAATATATTAAACTTAAGAAATAAAATAAAATTCCTCATGATCCTTCCTCAGCTCATCATTCCATTTTTTAGTACACATGGCAGCCTTCATGTATTCTAATGTCCAGTCATGAGATCCTTTACAAATGACATTCCATCGCCTGCTCTGAATCTTTTTCCCAGGCTGCCTCCTATAGCTGGAATGAACTCCTTCCTTCCCCTCTTCCTCTATTTAGAATCTCTTGAGTTTCTTTTAAAAGCTAAAGTTTCACAGCTGTTAATATCCTCTTCTCTACCCTCAAATTACCTTGCACTTACTTTGTGCATATAGATATAAAATCTTTATCTCCAAGTTATATCCAAAAGGTATATACATAAGATAAATTGAATATATGTGTTTATGTTCAATTATATATAATATACTTATTCCTATGTACTATATTATTACATGTTTTATTATGTATAATATATTATACTATATAATTTACATGTTATATATAAATATTAAATATAATATAATAATTACATAAAATTTTATAATATATTTACATGTCATTTTATAACTTATATAATTATATTATCATCTATAATATATTCATATATGCTTTTAAACACAATATTATAGAATACACGTGTAATTTATACATTATACAATATTACACATATCTAGTATATAATAATTATATTTCATATAAATTATTTATTATATACAAGTTATATAATATATAAATTTATTATGTATTTATTTTTATATATATGTTCAATTTTCCTTATGTAGGTACCTTCCCTATAGAAATTAAGCCCCATGAGGATAGGAATTGTAAACCATTTCTGTCATTGTATCTCTAGCACCTAGCACAGCGCCAGGGTCATAATATGAACTTAATAAATACTGTTAATTGATAGACAAGGTTCTGGAAGTTCTAAGATGGAACCCAAAGAAAAAAGGAACAGCTGATTATTCTAGAGTTTGATTCAAGGCAAAAGGGAGCATCCTGATATTGTCTGATATGTGACTTTGACAAGAGTTGGTGTGGCAGGGACCTGTCGAGTCCTTTGGTGGTAAAGTAGAGCCTTCCCTTCCATCAAATGTTTAGTTCCATTAGTGAGCGGTGTGCTGACACAACCACTTAGCTTCAGGATAAGGGGCTTTTCTCTGTGTCAATGGTGCTTTCTTCCTACACTCCAGAGACTTTTGACACATAGAGAGGCTTTGAAAACAAAAGTGGAGTCTGTTATGCCCTGAAGGCATAACCTCAAAGGAATGCAGGAGAAAATGACAATGTGGAACTCTAAAGAGGGAGAAAGGACTGTAGTTTCTTCTTGATGGATGGCTGACTTGGCTAGATTTAAGTAGCACAGTGTTTTGAGGGTTTTTGTGTGAGTGTGTGTGTTTTTTTTTAGTTTGGCCTACAGCTTCAACAGAAAAAAAAAAATCTTCCTGGTTCCTGCCAATTCTTACAGGAAAGAACCACTGCATTGTATTGCTATGTATCTGTTTATTTCATTTCCTCAATTCTCTCAAACAAAATCTCTGGGCACAAAAATTTCACTAGGACAAGAAAACCATGGGAATTGAGTGGCAGCTAAGCTAATGAATGACTTTTCTATGAGTATTTAAAACTCCCTAAATAGTATTAGGGATCTGAAAAACTAATGGCAGGCGGGATCATTTGAAGTCCAAGTTGGCTTGCCTTCAGCTCAGAAAAACCCTTGAAGTGAAGATAAAGATGACAGCTTTAATGGACACTGCTGAAAACTCAGGGAGATGTCCAATATGCTTGATATGGGCTGACTTTGATGCTGGCTTCCTGAAAGGAAGTCTGTTAATATTCTCCTTTCATATGACTTTCAATGGTATAGAAGAGTGATTCTCAAAAATAGGAACTGAAATGGCTGAAGCAGAGATGGAAAGATTCCAGAGGGATGGACAGCCTCTAAAATGATGTTTGCATTGTGACTTATTTGGTAGCCTCAGTTACATTTGCCTGGTATTCCTTCTATTCTCTCCATTGATCCCATTGTCTTTTATTTGTTCATTCTGCTTGCCTACTGAGGTGAACCTGCCTCTAGGGATAAAGACCAGGCTCTGGGCAAGGATCTAAATTTTACTGTTCTTTTCTTTCAGTCATTTCCAACTCTTCATGACCCCATTTGGGTTTTCTTGGCAACAATACTGGAGTGATTTTTCTTTTCCTTCTCTATATTATTTTAGAGATGAGGAAACTGAGGCAAGCAGGGTTAAGTGACTTGCCCAGGGTCATACAGTAAGTGTCTGAGACCCAGATTTGAACTTAGGTATTCTTGATGTCAGGTCCAACACTCTTTCCACTGTGCCACCTAACTACCCAAGGTCTAGATTAAACTACCTCTTAGGATACTATGACCTGGGGTCACCTGCCCTTTTCCAAAAGAGAGCAGCAAGGACTTACTGATCCTTTTGGGCCCATAAAGAGGTCTAAAATAATGTGAAATTATTCAGTCAACTCTGAAGAGGAGTCACCTTTACAAGGTCAAAGACCTAGGAGATAAGACTAGGGCTCAGGTCTGGAGAGAAAACTTCTAAGCATTATATTATCAGAACAGCCTTCTACCTGCTCATATGATCATAAATTCAGAATATCTTAGAGATTCTTTAGACCAGAGGTTCTTAATCTGGGATCCAAATCTCCTTCTCCCCACAAAGAGCCCTATAGATGGAATTCAGGGAGCTACATGAACTTTGACAGGAAAAAATGTTTCCCAAATAAATTAATTTTCTCTGAAATGCTATCTATTTTCTTTTTGCATTTAAAATAATTATTTTAAAAAGGAATCCACAGGTTTTACCAGATTGGCCAAGGGATCCATATCACAAAAAAGGTTAAAAACCTCTTCTTTAGACCAAACCCCTAACTTTACAAATAACAAATTAGAACCCAGGAAATTTTAGCTTTTCTGACACCAAGACCAGCACTCTATCACCATGCATTTCTCTATGTCTCCATCATTTAGATGATTCATTCATTCACCCTTCCCTTTCCCTTGCTGGTTGGGCAACTCCTCCCCAGATTTCCAAAATGAAAGCAAAATCTTAGACTTCTCATGAACCAGAGTGACAGTGGAATGGGGACAGTCCAGCTTGCATTGACCCTCTGATTCCCCCAATATCCATTGGGGCTATTGTGAGCCAAGATTCTGTTGGGCAGCCAGGGGGGGATTTTGATTTAACTCTGCCAATTCTACTACTTCCATTAAATTCGCCTATTCACCTTCTATCAGTTCACAAGCCTCCAGGAAAGTGTTGGAAATTAGTTCCACAGGACATGTCCCAAAACCAGGGGTCTTGCAAAATCTACAAAACCTTTTGGTAATGGAAGGTCTACATAGAATGTCCACAAAGAGAAAAGTTTTTGGACCATCAATTCAATTGTCATAATCTGTAATTCATGCTTACAGGCATTTTAGGATAAATTATACTCTAAAACTACTTGGCCCTCAGCCCTTATTTATGTATTCTCTAAGTACTACTATTATGGTTGCTTAAGAAATAGAAGATTTGTTTCTAACAAGAGGAGAGGAAATACTTGAAGCAGTGGTAGGAGGAGAAGATTGAGGCCACCCAAATTAACTCCCTCCTAGGAACACAGATTCAGAGATGGAAGCAACCTCAGAGATCACAAAGGACAAACCCCTCTTTTTACAGGTGAGAAACTGAAACCCCAAAAAGTTAGCCAAGATCACATAGGGAGTAAATGAAAGAAGCTGGATTTGAAACTGGGTTTTCCTCTTCTTTGAACTGTAATTGCTGCTAATTCTCTCTTGCTCTTCAATATGAGAGTTCATTGTGCACTGTCCTTGCCCTTTTTCTCACTCTATATCTTTTTGCTTGGTTAATTCCTCTAATCTTATAATTTCAATTATTACCTCTTTGCAAATGACTCCCAAATTCACTGTTTGAAAAATCCTTTAGGGACAGGTCAATAGCAAGGTTGATGGATTGCCGGGTCTGGAGTCAGGAGGTCCTGGGTTAAAATCTGACTCTTCCTCAGACACTTCCTAGCTGTGTGACCATGAGCAAGCCATTAAACCCCAAATGCCTAGCCTTTACCTCTCTTCTGTCTTAGAAATGATACTAAGAAGGATCTAAAAAGGAAAGAAAGAAAGATACTTTACACATATTATCTCACTGGATTCTTGGGAGGTAGATTCTACAAGATATTATTATCCTTATTTTACAGGAAAAGAAATTAAAGCTAAAAAAATAAGTCTAAGTGACTTGCCTATCTGGTATGCAGCTAAGTGGCAGAAGAGGATTTGAAGTGAGATCTTCCTACCACCAAGTTCTGCATGATATCCATGAGACCATTCCTCCCTCATTGTCCTAGTTTCAGTTATTTCAGAGAATATTCTTGCCTCTCTATTCCCTAGTATAGTGCCTTGCACCTTGTAGACTTGTTTTCTTGTTGTCATTCAGTCATTTTAGTTGTTTCCAACTCAATGTAAATTCATTTAGGATTTTTTTGGGGAAAGATACTGAAGTGGTTTAGTTTCCTTCTCTAGCTCATTTTACAGATGAGGAAACTGAGGCATCTGTAATGAGAAACAGTTTTAATATGCTGCTCCCTTTCTCCAGTTGTTGTTTTTCAGTCACACCAGACTCTTCATGGTCCATTTTTTCTAACTCCTTATCTTCTGGCATAGACTTAATAAATATCATTTCCAAGGGCTGTAAGGATTAGCCTTTTGCTAAAAGCAGGAAGCAGGAGATCTCACAGGGCAAAGACAGGGCTCTCAGGAGTGGAGGAAATGATCACACAGACAGTTTCTAGAAGTTAGTGGTCTACTCTGGAGGAGTGAGAGGCTGTTGCTTTCCCTAATAGTCAGGAGAGCCAAGAGGGTTTTCTGTCTGGTTATTCTGGGGTGGATCCAGAGAACCAGTGATTCCCTCTCCTGTGCCTTTCCCAAGATTCTGCCTATCCCTGCTGCTACTGCTGAGGAGTGAATTTTCAACAGAGCTGCTGCTGGTGACTTCCTACTGGGCTTCTGCTAAACCAAAGAGAACTCCAGTTGTGTGAAATTTACTTTGGCCCTTGTTCTTGCTCCTATCAAACCCTCCCCAATCTTAATTAGTAATTAAGGAGTTAGTTTAGATTCATTATAGAAAGTTGGTAGGGTTTTAGTCTCTGATTTGGATGCAAACTTAGTTATTTCCTGATTCCCTTTCCCTTCTCCCTTTACTTAAATAAAATCCATTATTTTGTTATATATATATATGACATATATATGTATATTATATGTAATATATATATATAACAAAATAATGGATTTTATCTATATATATATTTAGTTTTGAACCCTTATTCTACTCACCTATTACACAAGCTAGCTATCAACAGACTTAATATATGAATTTTTTTCATTTCATTTTTCATTCAATTGAGATGGAAGATATGATAGCACTCCAATGCTGTTAGGTTAGATTTGTTGGGGTTTGTAAATATATAATCCTGATTCTAAGACACAAGAGTGACAAGGGCTAGGCCATTGAGGTTAAGAGACTTGCCCTCAGTCACACAGCTAGGAAGTATCTAAGGTTGGATTTGAACCCAGGTTTTCCAACTGTAGACCTGGTGCTCTATCCACTGTGCTACATAGCTGCCCCCTCACATACTTAAAAACATCCTCACCTTCTATCTTAGAATTGATATTAAGTATTGGTTTCAAAACAGAAGAGCAGTAGGGACTAGGCATTTGGCCTCCTCTAATACTGTTTTGTTGGTGAAATTAGAGTTCTTTTCCCACAATTTTCAGGCAGAGATAAATTAGTTATGGCCTTCAAAGTTGTGGTTGAAGGAAAGAATTTTTTTTAATTCCTAGAGCTGCAAATTCTAGCTAAGTATTTGTGGATGATCCTAAATTCTTATATTGTTCATTTCTGATGATAGTAGTAAAAAATGAGAAACTGTTCAGTTTCTGTCATATAACAGTGATCACTACCCAGAAAAAATTTGGAAAAGTATTTTCTATAAATTATGAGGGAGAAATACAATTAGGAAAGAGTGTGGTATGGTATACAGAGAGTATCTCAGGAAGTCAGGAAAACTAGAGTTCCAAGTCTAACTTGTATTTGTATGTGTATATCTAGATGTCTATAGACAGTGCACCTGTGCACACATATGTTTTCTTCTTTTGCTAAAGTGTAAGCTCCTTGAGGGTAGAAATTATTTTCTTTTTCTGTCTGTATTCCTAATAACACCAAGACTGACACATTGCATATTTAATAAAAGTTTGTGAACTGATTGATTGATGGGCTGAGCCACTTAACCTTTCAGTGCCTCAGGAAACTCAGTAAGACTATACAGAACAGGTGTCTACCTGCATTCATAGAAACAATTTTCTCATCAGAAATTCCCAATGAAGTCACTGATTCAAAGCAAAAACAGAAAAAAATGAAAAACCACATTATTACCCTCAGCTAATTGGCAAAAATGGGAAAATATGAGAAGAGTCATATCATAGAGGTCATGGAAAGACAAATGCACTAATGTATATTGTTGAGGGAACTGTGGATTATTGCAGTTATTCTGAAAAGCAATTTAGAACATGACAAACATATTCGTAACATTTGATCCAGGGATTCCACTTCCATAGTTCAACCCCAAAGAGGTCACTGACAAAAAGAAAGACCCAATACACATAAAATTATTTCTAGCAGCATTTTTCTTGGTAGCAAAAAACTAGAAACAAATTAGATGCCCACTAATTGGGGAATGGCTAAACAGTGTACATAATGAAAATGGAATGTTACTGTGGTGTAAGAAAAGGTGAAAATATGAATACAGGGAAACTTGGAAAGATTTACTAGAACTGATGAAAGTAAACAGTCAGGAAAACAGAGCCCAAACAGGAAAAGCATAGAAAAAAGACTGACCAATAAAATGTTCATGAACACAATAATGTAAATAGAATGCACAAGCACTACAACCAAAAGCGAATGCTGCTTCATGTGATAAAGGATGAAAGGTTTGCAAAAACTGAGAGATGCAAACCTCAAAGTGATTGACAGGAGCATGTGACTAAAGGTCACATGGGAGCCTGAGGCTAGAGATCTGAAGAAAGATTCTATGCCCAATCACTTCTCTCCTGGAAGGACCTGAGTGTAAGGCTTGGAAGAGATTTTCTCCTGAGACCAACAAAGGAAAGAGGTTTTTTGATCTGGTTGTTGGTAGCATCAGTAAGAAGATCTCTGGACCTGCTTGGATATCAACCAACTGAAGATCCTGGTCCATTTGATTGGACTCCTGGTGCAAGACTTGGATATTGGAAAGTTAATACTTTTAGATAGTTTATAGATATTAGCTTTTTAAGATAAGTATAAGTATAGTTTACTCCTAAACCCTTGTTCCTTCCTACCCTTCCCAACAAATAAATTTGAATTTCTATATTTTTGAATATATTTGAATTGAAACATATTTGAGTATATGTTTCCTCTTATTCTTTTCTCACCCAAAATCCCATCATAACACTCAACGTAGAGAACAAACTTGATGCCAAAGAAGACAGAGACAGAAAGACAGACAAATAGTAGCAGTCTCTCAGTAACCGAGGATGATGAAATAGAGCATTTATTAAACACTTACTATATGCCAGGCACTGTCCTGAAAACTGGAGATACAGCAGGAAAGACCTAACATAGCAATGTGTGGGTTGAGACCAACGACAGCAACAGACAGCAGCAGTTCTGAGAGTTCTCAGACCATGGATCATAATAGGATCAAATAACTAGTCAGAAAGGGATTACAAAGGAACCTTTGCTGGTGCTGTGTTCAAGACCCTCTTGCATTGCCCATATGCAATTTTGGGTCAACAATCCCAGGGCAGAGAAGACTACTAGCTAGCATTTGTAACCATAGGGGAACAGGGGCCATAGCCAAGCTCCACAGTGAAGAAGAATGCTTATGCTCTCTCACAAGAGAGTAGGGGTTCTGTACTTAGTTCCAAGGCAGAATGGAGAACTAGCATTTGGAGCTTCAGGAGAACAGGAGCCAAAGCAATACTTAGAGGAAAACTTGAATCTCTTAATGCTTATATCAATAAAAGAGAAACAGTAGATCAATGAAATGGTCATACAATTTTAAAAAGCCAGAAAAAGGACAAATAAAAAATCTTCACTTACACATCAAAGTGAAAATTCTGAAAATCAAAAGAGACGGATAAAATTGAAAGTAAGAAAACCATTGAATATAATAAATAAAATTAGGAGCTAATATTATAAAAATAATAAAACAGATAAACTATTGGTTAATTTAATTTTTTCAAAAGAAAGAAAAATTGAATTACCAGTATCAAAAATGAAAAGGGTGAATTCACCACCAATTAAGATTAAATTAAAACAATTGTTAAAAACTATTTTACCCAATTACAGGTCAGTAAATCCAATAATCTAAGGGAAATGGATGAATATTTACAAAAACATAAATTTCTTACATTAACAGAAGAGGAAATAGAATACTTAAATTGAACAAGCTATAAATGAGCTCCCTAAGAAAAAAATCCCTAGGAACAGGTGGATTTATAAGTAAATTCTCACAAAGATTTTAATGAACAATTAATTCCAATACTGTATAAACTTTTAGGAAAAATGGGCAAATAAAGAGTCCTACCAAATTCTTTTTATGATATAAATATGATGCTGATACCTGAAGAAGGAAGAGCAAAAAATAGAGAAAGAAAACTATAGATCATTTTCCTTAATGAATATTGATGCAAACATTTTCAGCAAAATACTAGCAAGATTACAGTTATATATCACCAGACTCATACATTCTGACCAGATGGGATTTATACTAGGAATGCAGGGCTGCTTCAATACTAGGAAAACTATCCACATAATTGATTGTATCATTAAAAACAATAAAAACCATATGATTATCTCAATAAAGTAGAAAAAAGCTTTTGATAATATGACTCATTCTTATTAAAAACATTAGAAAGTAGAGGAATAAATGGAACTTTCTATAAAATAAGTAGTATCTATCTAAAACCATCAGCAAGCATCATTGGTAATGGGGATAAGCTAGAAGCCTTCTCAATAAAATCAGAAGTGAAGCAAGGATGTACATTATTATCTCTATTATTTAATATTATACTAGAAATGCTAGCTATAGCAATAAAATAAGACAAAGAAATTGAAGGAATTAGAATAGAGTGAGGAAATGAAACTATAACTCTTTGCAGATGATGTGATAGAGAATCCTAGAAGACCAATGACTAGATGAAACAATTAGCAACTAAAGCAATATTGCAGGATATAAAATAAACCCATATAAATCATTGGTATTTCTATATATACATATGTATATGTATATATATATATATATATATAATAAAGTCCAGCAGGAAAAGATAGTCTGGAAAATTCCATTTAAAATAACTGTAGACAATATGAAAATCTACCTGCCAAATCAAACCCAAGAACTATATGAACATAATTTACAAAACATTTTTCCCACAAATAAAGTCAGACAAAAAATTAGAGAAATATTAATTGCTCATGTGTAGGTCAAGACAATATAATGAAAGTAACAGTTCTTCCAAAATTAATTTACTTATTCAGTGCTATACCAATCAAAATATGAAAGGATTTTATTGAACTAGAAAAAATAGTTAAAATTCATCTGAAGGAGCAAAAGATCAAGAATATCAAGGGAATATTTTTTTTAAATGTTAAGGAAGGCAGCCTAGCAGTTTCAGATTTGAAACTATATTACAGAGTCGTAATCATCAAAACAATTTGGTACTGATTAAGAAATAGAGGGGGACATCAGTAGAATAGATTAGGTACACAATACCAAGCAGTAAATGACCATAGTAATTTGGTGTTTAATAAATCAAAAGATCAAAGCTTTTGGGACAAACTCAATGAGAAAACTAGAAAGCAGTTTGGCAAAACTAGTATAGACTAATATCTCACAGTGTATACTAAGATAAGGTCAAAATGGGTGTCTGATTAAGACATAAAGGGTGATATCATAAGTTAAGGAAGCACAGAAAATTTTGTCTGTCAGTGCTATAGAAAAGGGAAGAATTTATGTCAAAACAAGAGATAGAGACCAGTATGAGGCAGAAAATGCATAATTTTAATTGCATTGAATTAAAAAGATTTCACACAAACAAAACCAATGCTGCCAAGATTAGAAATAAAGGTGGAAACTGAGAAAAAAATCTTAAAAGTTTCTCCAATAAAGACTTCAGTTCACAAAATATATAGAGAAATGAGTCAAATTCATAAAAATACAAGGCATTCCCCAATTGACAAATACTCAAATGATATGAGTAGGTAATTTTCAGAAGAAGAAATCAAAACTCTCTATTCATGAAATAATGTTCTAAAACCATATTAACTATAGAAACATAAATTCAAACAGCTCTGAGGTACCTTTCACACTTGTCAGACTGGCCAATATGACAGCAAAGGAAAATAATAAATGTTGGAGGGGATGTGGCAAAATTGGGCCCTGGTGCACTGTTTGGTGGAATTGTGAACAGGTCCAACCATTCTGAAGGGCAATTTGGAACTATGCCCAAAAGGTCTATAAAATTGTGAATACTCTTTAATCCTGTAATGACACTACTGGACTGTATACCAAAGATATTATTAAAAAGGGGGAAATATCTCCTTGTAAAAAATATTTATAGCAGCTCTTTTTGTGGTGGCAAAAAAATAGAAATTGAGATGTCCATCAATTGAGGAATGGCTGAACAAATTGTGGTATACAACAGTGAGGGAACACTATTATACTATAAGAAATGATGAGCTCGATGATTTCAGAAAAAGCTGGAGAGATCTACATGAACTGATGCAGAGTGAAATAAACAGAACCAGGAAGAACATCTTACCCAGTAACAATAGTATTATATGATGATCAGATGTGAAAGATTTAGCTACCCTCAGCAATACAATGATCTAGGACAATTCTAAAAGATTTGTCTAAAAGACAAATAATGCTACCACCTCCAGAGAGTTGAAATGAAGACCAAAGCATGCTATGGTTCACATTAGTTTATTTATGGTTTTATTTGGGGGCTTTGGTTTTATATGAGTATTCTTTTACAACAATGACAAATATGGAAATGTTTCACATGATTATATATATATATATATCCAGATCAAATGGCTTGCCATCTCTGAAATGGGGGAGGGAGGGAAGGAGGGAGACAATTAGGATCTTATAATTAGGAAATGTATGTCGAAAATTGTCATTATGTATAGTTAGGAAAATAAAATATCTTTGAATAAAGACAATAAATAAAAACATACATTAAACAAATAGAAATGACAAGCAGAATGGTTTCAGGAAAACCTGAGAAGACATCTGAACTAATGCAAGTTCTAATTCTAATGCAAGAAATAATTCAGTTCACCAAAGGACTTATGACAAAAAAAAAAATTCTCTCCACTTCCAGAAAAAAGAACTGATGGTTTCTGAATGCAGATTGAGACATACTTGTTTTTGCTTTCTTTATTCTTTGTGGTGGTGGTTTTGATTTTTTTTTTTTTTTGCAAAATAGCTACTCTGGAAATATGTTTTATATAATTTCACATGTATAATCTTTATCAAGCTGTGCACCTTCTCAAGGAAGGATCAGGGAAGGGGAGAAAAGGATGGAAGGATACAATTTGGAACTCCAAAAGAATTTTTAAATGAATGTTAAGGGGCAGCTAGATGGTTCAATGATTGAGACCCAGGCCTAGAGATGGGAGGCCTTGGGTTCAAATTTGACCTCAGACACTTCTTAGTTACATGACCCTGGGCAAATCACTTAACCCCTGTTGTTTAGCCTTTACCTCTTTTTTTGCCTTGGAGTCAATACTTCATATTTATTACAAGATGGAAGAATTATTTAATATTAAAAAAACATTTTTACATGTGAGAAATACTTAATGAAATAAATAAAAATATATGGGGGGGGGGTGGATAGTCCATGCATACTTAAGAAGCTTATAAGGAAGGGAAGAGATGGGAAAAGAGATTCCAAGATACCTCTTCATAGCACCATCCAGAGATAGGAGGAAGAGTTTAGAAGTACAAAACATTGAACATAATATCTGAGTTTTTTCTTCAGTATAATGATTGATTTTCCTCATTTTTTCTGTCTTATCTCCCCCTTTTTTGAGAATTTTTTTTGCTAAAGGAAAGAAGAGGGTAAGAGATGCAAGGACAAATCTAAAAGGTTTAAAAACAAAAGCTCACAATAAAAATCTGTTAAAAAAAACAGCATTGTTTATGGTTCTATTTTTCTGATAATCATTTTGATTCCAGGGAGTAGAATATAACAACTAACCATGTAAGACCACATAAAGTGCCTCCAAAGCTCCACTTTTGTTTTGTCTGAAGCAGATAGATTGAACATGCTACAATTCAACATATAAATCTAATATGTTATCAAAGCACAGTTCTATGTTGACAGAAAAGGCTTCAAAGCACTCTCCAGGGAAGGGTTGTGAAGCACCTGTGTCTATTAAATTCCAGGAGCTCATCATCAAATCATTTGATAAAGGTGTATTTCTTGTTTTATTTTCCCCAAAGATAACTTAATTGAGTATGTAGGGGAAAGGTCATTGGATTTGGAATCAGAATAGAATTCTAGTTACTGCAAGTATGACTTTAAAAAGTCAGAACTTCTAAGGACTTCAGTCTCCTTGATTGCAAAATGAGGAGGACTGCACTAGTTTGAAAATTGTTAACCTAAAATCCATGCACCCCTAAGAGGATGAGGGACGAATTTTCATAAGACCATGAACTTGGAAGTTTTTGTATTTTGATAAATTCTTTCAATATAATTGCTTTTCCATCATAATCCTATGTATTTTGTATATTTAAAAACATTTCTGAGGAGTCCATAGACTTTTAAAGACTGCTAAAGGGATCCATGACATAATTTTATATATATATTATAATAATAAAAACTAATTATGAACTCCTTCTTTAGACAATTGCTAGAGGTCTCTTCTACCTCTAAACCTAATGGCATGTGAATTATGTGAAAATAACTATGAATGTGAAACATTCAAACATTCAAAACATGTGAAAATTATGTGAATGATTAGTAATCATAATGATCAATTAGTCATTGGACAGTAGTCCGGTTACCTATTTTGCAGTACATTTTCTGAAGTGCACTGTCATTGACTTGGATAGCTTCCCTTCTCAAGACAAATCAGACCGGAAGGACTGAAAAAGAGGTTTTCTGTAAGTGTCTGGAGGGCATCTACCTCTAAGATCACTGAGTTACAAAGCTTTGCCGCTTCGCTTCCATTCTGGAATAAGGGAGTACTTCGGCGTGACAGATTCTAGGCCAGGGAGGCTACTTAGCCACTTACTAGTTGGTGGAAAGAAAAATAATAAATCTGCCCCATTGTTGATACTAGGTTTCTGTTTATCCCCCGTGGTTGTGTTGGTCCAACCCTAGTGAAACTTGGCCTCTGTTTTTGCATTTTTGTAGGATTACTTGGCATGTAGTTCAGGGTACCTTTTCTTCCTAATTCAGAGAAAGGCATGATTTACAAGACAATGCTGCCGGTTTTCCAGTGAACACCAAAGAGGGCATGTCAACAACTGTTTCCTCAGAACATCAATTTGTGTTTGACAGGCTTAAACCAAATGGAATCCAATTGAGCATGGAGTTTTGGAACCCTTTTCCTCTATGGTTGGTCTCTAAGTCCTGTTTCCCAGGCATTCGTATGAAGGTTGGATATTGCAAGTCCTATGCTTTTTCTTCTCTTTATTAAAAAAAAAAAACACATAAGAATGCTTTTATCTGACTGTACAAAATAAAAACACACAAAAGGAGAAAATTGCACCCAACCAGATCTTTGAAAGATTGAATTTTAAACTATCCTCATTTAAAAACAAGTTTTGAAAATATCAAACACAGGAGGAATTCTCTTAAAATTGTATTTGTTGAGTAAAAACATTTTAAGGGTGCCTAGTACAAAACTTTGTGAGTTTTTCCAAGGGGCACAAATCTAGTTAGAAATTTTGACTCCATTTCTTCTCCATATTTTCCCATAAGAAGCATTGAATGGGAAGCAAATCTTTGAAAAAACATATGAGAGTAGAAAGAGCAGGAAGTCTTGGTCTTAGGGTCAGATCTAAATTTGAATCTCAGCTTTGATACTAGTATATATATACATATATATATATATATACATACATATATATATATATATATACTTTGATACTTGACAATAAGCAAGTTTATAAGAAAAGCTCTTTTTAAATATTTATATTATATTTGTTATTTTATTTATATTTTATTATTATTATTATTATTTATATTTATTTTATTTACTTAACAAGTATCTCAGCATTTCTCTCCTTTCCCCACATCATAGAAGGCATCACTGGGGAGGCAGATATTATATATATTACATATATATATATAAATTACATATTTTATGTTGAGTTCATTCTATGGGGGTGGCATTCATAAGTTATTCTTCAAGTATTAAATTTGTATTTGTGTATAATATTCTCTTGGTTTTACGCATTTCACTGTTCATTATCTCATGTAGTTCTTTTGAAGGTTTTTTTTTTTAATTAGTCTGATCGTTGTTTTTCATGTAGTATTCAAACACAATCATATGCCAAAATTCAATTTGTTCATCCATTCCCCAACTGATGGGCATCCCCTCAATTTCCAGTTTTTTGCCACCACAAAGGAAGTTGCTATAAATATTTTAGAACAAATAGGTTCTTTTCCTTTTCCCCTAACCTCCTAGGGAAACAGTTAGGTCTAAGAATATACACAGTTTTAGAACTCTCTGGGTGTAAAGAATAAGCTCTTTGATACATTCTCTGAAGTCAGTCTCCTCATCTGTCAAATGGGCAGAGTGTAACTAGGGAAAGATGATTAAGGGCTATTTCCAGGGTTCAGATAACCCTGATGTTCAGATAACCAAATGTATTCCTTCAGTAGGTGAAAAGGGTTAAGTTTAACATATAGTTAGAAATATTTAGTTAAAGTAGGAATCTGCCAGATACCCTACTACCTCCCCAAGGTGGTAAGATTGTCAAAACCTACCTCCATTCTGTTCCCTCCCCAGTGGTAACCTTTTTTGATAGTGGTCTAGAGTGTCCTGATGCCTCTCTTTTTATCCAATGTCTCAGATCTCTTCACTCATGTAGCCTTGTGCACTAAAGTCCAAGGTCTCCTTTCAAGATCACTCCTTCCCCCCATTAAGTTCCTCAAACTATCTTAATTTTCCTTACTGTTTGATCTAGGTTTGTTGCAATTCTTTTCCCAGGCATCAGAAATTCTGGATGTCAACCACATTTTAAAAAATCTCCATTTAAAAAAAAATTTTAAAGACTAGGTCATGGGGACAACTAAGTGGCTCAGTGGATGGAGAGCCAGACTTAGAAACTGAAAGTCCAGGGTTGAAATCTGGCCTCAGACATTTCCTAGCTATATGACCCTGGGCAAGTCATTTAACCCCTATTGCCTCTTCTACCTTGAAACCAATATACAGTAAGATAATGGTGAAAGAAAGAAAGAAAGAAAGAAAGAAAGAAAGAAAGAAAGAAAGAAAGAAAGAAAGAAAGAAAGAAAGAAAGAAAGAAAGAAAGAAAGAAAGAAAGAAAGAAAGAAAGAAAGAAAGAAAGAAAGAAAGAAAGAAAGAAAGAAAGAAAGGAAGGAAGGAAGGAAGGAAGGAAGGAAGGAAGGAAGGAAGGAAGGAAGGAAGGAAGGAAGGAAGGAAGGAAGGAAGGAAGGAAGGAAGGAAGGAAGGAAGGAAGGAAGGAAGGTAGGAAGGAAGGAAGGAAGGAAGGAAGGAAGGAAGGAAGGAAGGTAGGAAGAAAGGAAGGAAGGGGGGGAGAGAATGAGAGAGAGAGAGAGAGAGAGAGAGAGAGAGAGAGAGAGAGAGAGAGAGAGAGAGAGAGAGAGAGAGAGAGAGAGAGAAAGTTAGGTCTCTCCATCTTGCCCAGGCTGGAGGAAGAAAGATTGCTAATGGCAGATCTCACAACTGACCAACCAATCAATCAATTTGTGTTCATCCCTTCCTTTGGCAACCTGATGTTTGCCTTCCTCTCCAAGAGTTCACCACATTGATGTCAAACTCAGTTTAGAGATCCCATCAGCATAGCCCCTTATAATTCAGAACTTCTGACCTCAAGAAATCCACCAGCCTCAGCCTCCCTAGTAGCTGGGGTTATAGGTGCATGTCACCACCCAACACCACTTTATAAATCTCAAAGAACTATAAAATATCAGCTATTATCATTATTGTTATTCTTTCCTTAAGAACTAACAGAGGAACCTTAGGTTACAACTCTATTTTGGATCATTAATCTAACACTGTACTTGAAGTCAAGAAGAACTGGGTTCTAATACTACCTCAAACAGGTGTTTACAATATGACTGTGATTAAGTCACCTAATATTTCCAGAACTCCGTTTCCTCATCTGTAAAAAGACTCAATGACCTCTGGTCCCTTCTAACTCTGTATCTACCATCTTCAGTAATTGTGTTATCAATAGCAAAGTATTATTAAGAAGTTGGAAATACTCAACAGAAAGAGGTGAATTTTTACTTAGTATATATTCTCCAAGCTTTACAAAATATATGGATACCCACTGGGCACGAGGGAAACTTGTACAAATGACCTTTTTTTCCTCCACAAACAAAGGAGAGATTTTCTTTTTGTTCCAGTACTACTTGGAGAAAATCCTTGTAAAGCTCACAAGGCCCTTGCCTTCCACCAAGGCCTTTTTGACATTTGGTCATAACCTAAAGAGGGGAATTCTCTGGAGAAGTCTAGCTTGTTGACAAGTTATCTGAATACTCTTTCAGTGAAGGAAGCCAAAACAGAAAGTTAAAAAAGACAATTTTCCTTTGCCCAGAAAGTCCCTCCTCTGCCCTTTCTTCTCCTGTTCAGTCCTACCAGAACACCCATGCTTTACTTTGATGAGGATTGTCAGAAAAACTCTAGCAATGAAGCATCCATGAGGTAATAGAAATGATGCCAGATTAAAAATCAGGGAACCGAGGTTTGAATCCTGCCTCTGACTCAAACTATATAACCCTGACAAGTAATGAAATCATGACACACTGGATAAAACTCCTGGCCTAGACTCGGGGAGACCTGAATTCAAATCCAGCCTCAGATACTTAGTAGCTGTGTGCCCTGGGCAAGTCACTTTACCCTGTTTGCCTCAGTTTCCTCATCTGTAAAATGAGCTGGAGAAGGAAATGACTAACTACCCCAGTATCTTTGCTAAGAAACTCCAAATGGAATGGCAACAACAAATATATGCTATTAAAGATCTTAGATTTAGATAGAAAAGGATCTCAGAGCCTATCAAGTCCAATTCCTTCACTTTAAGGATATAGAAACTGAGACTGAAAGAAATAAATGAACCACCCAGGGCCACAAAGATCATGAATTTCTAAAGGCAGATTTGAATTGGATTTGAACTTGTCTCCCAGCCTTTCAACCCATTAACTACTGCCTCTGAGAAGACACTTTTCTCTTCAGCCTCAGTTTCCTCATCTGTTAAAGTGGGGATCAGACTCAATTATCTCCAAGATCCTTTCCAGCTCGAAATTTATGTTCTTACAAATCTTGATTCTCCCAGTTACTATCCACACTTTCATTTTGTGTTGTTCAATCATTTCAGTTCCATCCGACTCTGATCTCATTTGGGGTTTTCTTGGTAAAGAAGTGATGTGTGTGTGTGTGTGTGTGTGTGTGTGTGTGTGTGTGTGTGTAAGTGAAGTGTTGTCCATCAATTGGGGAATGGCTGAACAAGTTGTGGTACATGATTTAATGGCATATTGTTTCATAAGAAATGATAAAATGATCACCAAAAAAATCTGGAAAGGTGATGCAAAGTGAAAAAAGCAGAACTAGAGGAATGTTGTACACAGCAGCAACAGTGAATGATGACCAACTGTAAATGACTTAACTATTATGAGCAATGCAAGGATCCGGGACAACGAAGGGACTCATGACAAAAATGTTATCCACCACCATAGAAGGAAGTGACGGTCTAAATGCAGATTGAAGCATGCCATTTTTCATTTTATTTTCTCCATGAATTTTTCTCTAGTATAAGCAATAAGTATCTTCTTTCATAATACATCAAATGTGGAACTGTGGATTGTATGATTGCACATGTTCCATCTTGGGAAGGCTGGAAGGGTGGAAGAGAGAGAATCTGGAATGCAAAATATCAGAAAATCATTATTAAAAATTCTATTGACACGCAATCTGCAAAAAATAAAAATTTAAATTTAAAAATGAAAACAAAAGTTTGAGAATGAGGTATGTGGAGACTTAGAGGTCATTAATTCCCCTCCTACTCTATCACAAATACACACACACTCCTCCAACTTCTTAGATGAGGGACCTAAGACCCAGAATGAAAAATGAGTTATGTGGGCAGTAAGCAACCAAGCCAGAATGGAAACCAAGACCTGAGATTCCAAATTGGGTGTTCTCATGGCAAAACCATAGCTGCCCTTAAGAGCCCATGATTCAGATTCTGGTGGGGGAAAGTGGCTTTCATTGTTCTCCTAGTCAAAGAGGTTTGGGATAGTATGTGTCTATCTATGCAGATAGAAGTCTGGGAAATTTTGACAGACTGAGTAGGATCCAAGAATGGTTCCTCCTGACCAAGTTTAGCTGCCAGCTACAGCAACAATCTCTGTACAGAACCACAAGGCTTGATTACCCATAGCAGATCCCAGCTCTCCTTCCAAGGCCATCTGATCCACTTAAGAACCTCCCCCCCGCCCCCACCAGTCAAGAAAGTTGTAGGGGAAAATGGACCTCCCTAATTAGTGCCGTGAGTAATACCATGTTTATTCATCTGCTAAGAGCAGAAATGCATTTGTGCTCAGTTGAATTGAACAATGAAAAGAAAAGTACATATGCAAAAAAAATACAAGGCCAAAGGATTTTCTTTGAACATGAATTTCCATCTCATGTTATGCCAGATAATTTTTAATGTTGAATGCCCTTGCAAACTTTGCCCCAACAAGTAGTGAATGTGTAATGAGTGTAATCGGGAGGAAAGTCCTACCCACACTATGGCTGGTGTACCCTTCCATGCAGTATGACTGGAGCTGGGCCCCTTTCAGTGACACAAGAGCCCTCCATGCAGCTGGGTGCTGACAGCAGCAGGGAAGGATGAAGACTGGTCACTGAAGCAAATAGAGCCACACACTTGGTAGACCTTAAAGGGAGTGACTCCTTCTGGAAGTGTCTTCTTTTTTCCTCTCCACAGTTGGTTTTTCTCTCTGAGACTCTCTCTGCTATATCCTAAACATACATTATGAAGCAGGACTTCCATTTACCTCTATTCTCCTTCAACTACATAATCTTTCAGAACACTGGCTATATTTAGATGAAACCGGAAAGTATGAACCCAATTATGCTGACATTTTTAGTGAACAAAATATAGAAGCTTGTCATTTTTCTATCGCTTTTTACTTACTATAAGCTCATCACTGAAAAATGTTTCAATAGCTTCATTATAAAATGGTCATAAGATGTCAATGAGGAGGAAATGCAATTTGTCCTATTAGCTAATGGCCATGTTTGAGATTAATGAGTATTATTTTGATGAGTTTAGAACTGACATTTTATTTTTTTTATTTTATTGTTTTTAAAACCCGTACCTTCCGTCTTGGAATCAATACTTTGTATTGATTCCAAGGCAGAAGAGTAGTAAGGGCTAGGCAATGGGGATTGAGTGACTTGTTCAGGGTCACACAGTTGACACACAGTGTCTGAGACCAGATTTGAATCTAGTACCTCCTATCTCTAGGACTGGCTCTCAATCCACTGAGCCACCTAACTGCCCCCTAAAACTGACTTTTTAGAAGATTTTAGTTATCTAGTGAAGGCTATTCCTGTAAGGAATTGGAATTTCAACCCATTCACATCCTTGGATATTGTTTTTATTTTAACAATCCACTTCAAATTCTGTGGGTATTATCTTGTGTTTTCAACTAAATTGTGTTTCTCTCTTTAAATTTTTTTAAATCAAATCATTTGGTTTAAGTGATTTGTTAGGATAAAAATTATTAAAGAGCCTGGATTTGGGTAAGAATATCAACTTATTGATTAAGCTAGTATTAAACCCATAGAGTCATAGATCAATGTTCTGCTTGATTAACCAAAGACCCCAAAGGACCTCCAGGCAGATCTATAAATAGTTTCAGGAGCTTATTATTCAGCCCCTCCCTTGAATATCCCAAGGCATCTCTAATTGGTAAATAGCTAATTAGGAGGTGGTTCATCAAACTCTCACCCATCGGAAATAGAGAACATCATTGTCTCACTTATGAATTAGTCAGATTTTGTTAAAAGGAAAACATTCCTAGGAATTCTAAAGACAAAGAAATGTTAAAAACAGTAGACTGGTTGTAGTCTCTGACCTAGGACCCAGACACAAGAATGCACAAGAATTCTCCATGATCCTGATATAGTATATGAAAAATAAAATTTCAAAATCCCTCCGCTGCCTCTTGGGGAGATTGTGCCTCAGTTTCCCCAATGAAACATTCCAATTATGATGACTATACATTACATGGAGGGCCTAACTATGATGTTTGGGTGTTTCTTAACTTGACTTTGAAAGAGATCAATGGGCATTTCGACAGATAATCATTAGGGGGCACTTCCCTTCTGGTAAAATATCTTCCAAAAAAAACCAACCCAGGATAATGGCACTTTGTAGACATATGAAAGGGTTGGGTGAGCCAACCCCCACTGTCCAAACCATTATATTCAAGGACTCAATGTCTCATGATACAGATGTCTGATTTCTGGGGACATTTTCTATTGCTGTTGTCCTCTTCTTCTTGGGTTTTTATGGATCATGCTGGTCCTTAGAACAGTTCTTCTGGCAGATCTGCTTTTCCCACTCTAGGTCACTAGTAATTTCTTTCCCTAAAACAGCTTGAAAAATAGATTTTAATACAATTTAACAGTCACTAGAATTTGCATTACAAATAGTTAGGTCAGATGGTGAGAGCTAACTCAGACCTTAGGATTCTAATTTTACTAATATAAAGGGTATCCAATTATGAATCTTTGCATTAAAGAATTTGCATTTCCTATACTTTTTGCTTCAATCTGAACTAAGAACTTGCTTTGGAAAACTTCCAATAACCTGCTAAAAGTACATTTAAAAGAATCTATGAGGAATTAACCTTTAGAGATTTCTTTTCTAGTAAAAATTTTTGATATATACCCTATTTCTGCAATCTGGTATCACTGCCTTAGAAACAATTAGAAACATATATTTGGCATATATGTTCATCTGCTCTTTCTACATTCTTCATAAACTTTTCACTGCAATTTTATCTCTTTCATTATTTATTATCATTTATTATTGTATTATTTGTAATTATTTATTCACTTTAGTCCTTTCCAGCTTTAATTTTCTCATATTTCCCTGAGGAGTATGAAATTCTTCTAAGAATCTTATCCTACATAAAAACTATAGATGAAAATACTCTTTGAAAACATATGGCTTCTATGTGTAAGCTTAATGGTTACATAAATGAATTTATCCTAATGATTTTTATAACAATAAATGTTGGGGTAGGTTTATTACAAAGCTAGACAAATTATTTCATATTGTGTCAAATGAATTATCTATAGTCAAATATAATCAGTTTGTAACCATGCAAATAAACTAAATATTACAGTTAGATAAAATAGTGCTCTTACATCTTCTCCATACCCTTGTGTAATCTGCTTGCTTTATGGAGTACATCCCATACAAAATCTCAGCCTTATGACAAACAACAACTCTTTAAGTAGAAATGGATGTCACTTATAGATACCAACAGATAGAGAATAACAGATTTTTCTCTAAAAGAAGTAATTACACAAAATTCTTCTAACTCAAAATAAAATATGCTTTGGAGGCAACCTTTTGAAACAATGGAATTATGTCCTGGTTTTACACATTCCCAAATGATTGCCTAATTGTCTAATCATCCTTACACCACTCTAAGATATTTGAAGGATTTTAAATAATTAATAATAGATTACAAGACCGAATACTTGTCTACTTGATTGTGCCCAGAGATATCAAAAGAATTACAAGTTCATATTGAATAACTTTGATCTTGCAAACTAATAGCTTAGCTATTTTTTAGCCTTAGTCTATTAAAGATTTAATGTAGTGTTCATATATTTCAGTGATCAATTGCCCTGATTATATGGAAAGTTGCTATAAAAGTCATTTTGAGTAATGGACTTACTTAATCCCACTGTCATTTCATACTAAAGTTATGTTTTCAACCTCCTCAATACATTTTGCAATGTTTTTAAATAGTTTACATTAAAATAAGTTAAATTTACATAAAAATGTAAAATAATTTTAAAGGTATTTCTTATATCCACATAATAACCATAAAAGGTGAATTTTAACATATGTAGCCTGGAAGTGATGGTATGGAGATTGGAATCTCCCTAGCCCTAACTTCTTTTGTTTCCCAAGACAAGGCTTTTATCTCTCACCTACTGTTAATGCCTATTTCTTGGTGCCAACAGTTGGAAAAAAAATCACACAGACTTTACATGAACAAATGAATGGATAAAACATTTATTAAGTGTTTATTTAAAAACACTGTGTTAAGCACCATGGATACAAATTGAAAAATAAAGACAGTCTCTGCCCTCAAGGAACTCACATTCTAATGGCAAAAAGGCTGTAGCTGCAAGTGAAATGGAAAGGGCCCATCCTTGAGGTGCAATGGCAAAAGCAGATAATAATACGTCTTCATTGACATCATTTCCACTCACGAAATTCTATCATTTTTCTGTTTTTGAACCATTTACCAGTGCCAAGAAATTCAGTATCAAGAACTTTCTTTTTAGAGTCTTTAAAAATGTAGCTGTAGTAGCTGCAGCAGTACATGCCTGGCTCCATTTCTCCCAAGCTTGCTTCCCAGGATGATGGCGGCAGGTATGGGTTGAATGCACTGTTGTTCCAAAAACTCTTGGGTTCAGGATCCTGAGGTGTCTTCATCAGGGTGTGAGTAGAGATTGTGGTGGTGGCGGTGATGATTTGACCTGCCTGGCATCAGTGCCTTTATGGATAAGGAAATGCATGGTGATAACAAATGGTCAAAGCAAGTAATTCTTAACATAAATATTTTGTACACAGGTAGCCCAAATGTGCATCACCTTCCCAAAGTATAATCATCAACCTCCCTTCTCCCCTCTATATTCCGCTTTCCTGATTCTTCTCACTAGGAGAGCTAACAAGGACTTCCTGAACCTCAGAAGACTCCTGTATCCCTTTCTACTCTGAATCTATAATATTACTATGATTCTATGAGCAATGGCATAAAAATTGCCACGAAGGAATATAAAAAAAGAGTTGCATCCTAATTTCTAAGTTGACATTCTCCTTGTTATGATTAAAATCATTTGAGAGACTGATTTTGGCTAAGAATATCAATTTATTGATCAGGCTAGCATTTTAGCCAATAAGGTGAGAGGTCAGCGATTCCCTCAGATGACCAAAGACCCTGAAACTCTGTCAGGAGTATCTGTAAATACAACCTGAAAGCTCGTTATTCAGCTCCTCCCTTGAATATCCCAAGACATCTCTAACTGGTAAATAGCTAGGTAGAAGATAGTCCATCAAACTCCCAACCCCTCCTCAAACCAAAGGCAATGAAGGTCTTGTATGGAGGAAGAGAACCCTTGTCTCACTCTTCAACTAACCACATTTTGCTAAAAGGAAGATATTCCTAGGAATTCCCAAAGACAAAGAAAGTGTACAAAGCAGGAGAATGGAGAGACTCCCTCTAATACTGTCTCTGACATAGAAATTACTACAGTACATAAAAAATAGATTCTCACATTCTCATGGATCACTGGAAAAGAGAAGAACATTCTCCCTGACCCCTCTGACCCCAAACCCTTGTGAAGGAGACTTTAGTTGTCTGATTCTCAAAAAGGAAAGAGAATTAAAAGTAGGAGGAAATGAAACTCCCCTTTAACTTGACAAGTTGCTTCAGGCTGAGGAGCCAAAAGCTATCAGTAATCTCCTAGACTAGAAGCATTTGGGTGGCACTGTGAATAGAGCACAGAGTCAGGGAGACCTGATTTCAAATCCAGCCTCAGAAACTTTCTAGCTGTGTGAGCCTAGACCAATCACTTAATCTCTGTTCCTCTTTAAGGAGTAGGCCTGTGAATTTATTAGCATAGTGAGGAAATTCTACTAATATATATATAGGCGCTTCCTTGGCAATCTACAGTCTTAGAAAGTTGTCTAGAGTTCTAAAGTATTAAATTATTTGCATGAGGCCACACAGTCAGTATATGTCAGAGGCTTGAGCTCAAAAGAGAAAGGATTAGATGCACGGGTATGCTAGTAAACATTAAACAACCAGTTCTTAGGAAACCCAATACACACTTTTAAGTTTAATTTGCATTATTAACATTTTCTCCATCACTTTTTTATGTCTAGGCAATCAGCAAAACAATAAATCAAGCCCTAATTTGTAGTATTTGCCAATTTCTGAGGTGTAAATGCTCATGCTGAAAATTTAATGGTCAGCTCTGGTTCCAGCCCACCCTGCTAGATGTCAAATATTCATCAAATTTAATCATAAACAAACCTCTTAGAAAAACATGATGCTGATATCTTCCTGGGGCAAGGTATCTTTGGGAAGGGATTCATTACAAATTAAAGTGTTTTGTTTAGTTTGGTTTATAACTAGCAGGATTATATCATATAACATTGCCTTACAAAAGAAAAAGGAAAGAACAAAGCAGCTACATATAATTCTTCAGTGTTTCTGAATTCACTTTCTATTTTTCTTAAAGTTTAAGAGTAAACACTCTGAGTTCTCTTTTATTGTCCTGTCCTTGGGAATATATCTGCAGAAATCAGCGTCAGTGTGCCCTGTTTCCCTGTGATTTCAGAAAAGTATTCCATTTCCAAATTTCTCCCAAAGAAACAGTAGTCAACAACTATAGAAAGCAAAGGACAACTTGGGCTGTTATCAGTACCAGGAAGGCTTTTTGATTTTAATAGTATATGTGTTAAAAGAAAGGGCTTCCCTTCTCTCCACTCCCATTTTCTTCTTGTCTGTTTATAAAATGGAAAAAATATTGAAAAACAGCCTTATTTCCTAAGTGGAGCTGGACACTATCCATCTCTCTCATCCAACTTATTCTTCAAAGAGATAAATCCAAGAAACAACTGGTTTAAGATGAAATCTATATGTATTTTTTAAATGGCAACTAGTAAGATTGGTCTGGTGATGGAGTTGAGAAAAACAGGAGAACAAAACTCATAATTGGTGTTAATGTTTCACTGGACAATCAGTAGACAACCCAGGAAATTATGAAGATGATGGGAAATTAACATAAGAATCTTGTATCTCTTTGATCTCTCACACTTGAGCAGATTTTTTTGCAGTTAATACTGGTGGCATCCCAGCCCCACACTCACACAGAGAAAATCACAATAAACACACAAATGGCAAAGCACAATCATTAGGAAGAGAAAAAAGGGGAGGAGATATCCAGTTAATGACTTTCCCAAATTGCAGATACTGTAGCTCCAGCAATAAGTGGAAAAATGAGGATTATTGTTGGCAGAACATGGAGGATCTTGGTTATTATCTCAGGAAGAAAGGGTTAGATGTCAGATATTTGCCAGTCTTTAGCACAAAAGAACTGCATTTAGAAAAACAAGATGCTGAAATCTTCCTGGGGTGAGTTATTTTTTAAATTAAATTATGAGCATAACCCAGCTGCTCTCTTACCTCAGGATGTTTTTCAATAAGGACCTATCATCTTCCCATAATTCTTTTTCCTAAACCCCTGATTTTTCTGAGTGTTTTCTCATTAGGCTTCCTGAAGTAAACATCTGAAAGAAGAGAAAAAGACTTGTAAAGACAATTGTTTGTCCTTGGGAAGAATAGTCATTCCTTCTGCTTAAAATATGTCTGACAAGTTTTCATAGATGATGCAGATTTTTGATGAAAGATAATCTTAATTGGCTTTACAAGACTTGCTAAATTATTTAAATTATCTTGAGAATTTTGTTACAAGTCCCAAAGCCAATGCTGCTCCTAGCTTTAAAGCACTGCCTCCCTTCGTCTTTTTTTCTGGGGCTTTGGGTTCAGAATAAAAAGTAAATCAGAATTTGTAAGTTCTGGTTGTCTATGATGTGGTTAGGGATGGGCTTCTTCCCATGGTGAAGGAGATTTCCCATCATAGGAAGTCTGACCCAGGTACTGTGATACCCACTGAGAGGTTCACAGGATGGAAGCAAATAAGTTCTGAGGCTTCTCTTCCACATGCAGAAAAGAGTATCCAGCTAAAGACAGGTAACAAAGGGTTTTAAGATGAAATGGATATATGGGGTGTCTGAATTCCAGGGAGAGAAGAGTTCTTTATAATATGAAGATATAAAATAAAAATTCATCAAAATCTAAATTTGTCAGGAGTAATCATTAATAATGAAACAGATTATAAAGAGAAAATATATAAACAAAGCTATTTTTAAAATATGTCATCTATTTTTTTGTTTTCAATATTATATTCTTTTTTGAATATATCTCTCCCCACTTCCCTACTCAGCAAGTTGTCTTTTGAAACCATTTTCAATGAAATTTTAAAAAAAAAAGATTTAAGGGAGGCAGTGTGGTACAGTTGGAAAGAGAACTGACTACAATCAGAGAATTGTAATTCACATCAATCCTTGTGTGATGTTGAACAAATTTCCCAACCTTCCTGAGTCCTAGTGTGACCCTCGACAAATCTCTTAGCCTCCCTGGATCCCTGGTCTGTCAATGGTAAAATGTAAGTATTTGGCTAGATGGTCTTTAAGACTTCTTTTTTGTCATTGCTGTGTATGACTTTGTGATGTCATGGACCACCGCATGCCAAGTCCTTCTAATTCCACTATCTCCCCCAAATTCTGTCCAAGCTTATGTTCAATGTTTACATGACCCATCTATCCATCTTATCTTTTGCCATCTCCTTCTCCTTTTGCCATCAAGCTTTCCCAAGATTAGTGTCTTTTCCAATTAGTGTTGTCTTCTCATTATGTGGCCAAAGTACTTAAACTATAGCTTCAGTATTTAACCTTCTAGTGAATAGTCTGAATTAATTTCTTTTAATATTGATGGATATGACTTGAGTCTACAATCCTATGATGCTAAAAGCAGTTCATCAACACTTATTGACATGATTTATATTTGATAGCAAATGTCATATTTCTTATCCATTGACTCCTACTTTTGCAACAAAAAGAAAAGTTGATTTTCTCAACCCTTCTCTAGGGAGGCCAAGATTATCTATTACATTTACTCATTCTTCAGGTTATCTTGTTCTTCTTTCTGTTTATATTGTTGTCATGATGGACCTTGGTTTCCTATTTTGACTCCCTTCATGATGCATCATTTCATCCAGAGTTTCTCATACTCTTTGAATTTTTCATATTCATGATTTCTCATGTGGCAATTCTATTCCATTACATGTATATGCCACAATTTGCTTAAATAGACACTACAGTGGATAGAGTGCTAGAGCAAGAGTCAAGAACACATGAGTTCAAATCCTGCTTCACATTTTTATTAGTTATGTGATTCTAGAAAAATAATCTGGCTGCCTCAGTTTCCTCATCGTGAAACCCAAGATAATAAAAACATCTATCATCTCGAGTTGTCGTGAAGGTAAAATAAAATAATACTTATACAACATTATACAACTCTATATAAATAATAATTATTGTGATTGATCATTATTGTGCCATTCTTTAGCCAGTGGACATTTGTTCAGGCATTTCAGTAGCATCTGAATCTTCATGACCCCATTTAGGATTTTCTTGGCAAAGACACAGTAATGGTTTGCCATTTCCTTCTCTAGCTCATTTTAGAGATAAGGAACTAACACACGTAGGTGACTTGTCCAGGGTCCCAGAGCTAGTAAATGTCTGAAACCAGATTTGTTCTCAAGAAAATAAGTCTTTCTGGCACCAGGCCAGGGGATCTATCCATTGCACCATCTACATTTTATTCTCTATGGAGCCTTTTTGTCTTGGACTTCTTTGGGGCGCATGCCTAGCAATGGGATATAAAACTGTTTTCAAACTTTGGTGATACAAAAGCTGCCCTTACACCCTTTCCAACTGCTGACTTCAGGAACCAAAGGCCTGGGATAGCTTTCGACTGGCAAGTCCATTTCTACTTCACTGAGTTCACACAGATGTAAGGAAGAGCTCTGACTTCTGCCTGGATGTTTATCCAGAATGTGTTAGGAAACTCATTCTGCCACAACACTCAGCCAGCTGGTCCCAACAATAGAATCTAGCACATTGAGGAAAACACAGAAAACATAGCACATACTTGTGATCTGTCCAAACCTCCTGCCTGAAAGCTTCATCGAATATGTCTCTTGTTCCCAGTTAGTGAGGAACCTCTGGGGTGGTTTAAATTTATTTACTTTAGCACTTAAGAAAAACAGTCCAAATGCAGAGATGGTAATAGGCCAGACTCATAGTTCCCTACATACCTGAGTTAAACAAGCCCAGACTTTAACTGAAGGAGGCCTTAGCTGGTATCCAGCAGGATTCAAAACAAAAAACAGCACTGACTGCTAAAATCTCAAGTCAGCAAACATTTATTAAATACCTACTATGTGCCAGGCACTGTACTAAGGCTTATATGATTCCAGATGAATGAGTACAGTGTTTTGGCCATGGTTTTCCAGTAGCCTGGAATTTTAAGGCCTGAGGAATTCATATTGAGTAGAGCACTAGAGTTGGAGCCAGGAAGACTTGGATTTGAATTTTACTTCAGACATTTGCTGCTTGCTTCACTTTGGGCAAATCACGTTGCTTCATCTGTCATGATGTCTTTCCCCATTCAGTTGTTTTTCAATCACATCCAACTCTCCATGACCCCATTTAGAGTTTTCTTGGCAAGGATATTGGAAGGGTTTGCCACTTCTTTCTCCAGCTCATTTTACAGATGAAGAAATGGAGACAAACAGTGTTAAGCTACTTGTCCAGGGTCATATAGCTAGGAAGATTTGAACTCATGAAGATGAGCCTTCCTAACTCTAGACCTGGCACCCTATCCATTGTGCCACGCAGATGCCCTGTGTTTCCTTAGTTTTCTCAACTATAAAAATGGAGATAATAAAATAACCTGCCTCATGGGCTTGTTATAAGACCCAAATGAACATAAAACACAACACAATAAATGTGAGCTATGGGTGTTATAGCCCAAGTGGTGTCTATAGGGGAAAGAAGAGGATCAGCAACTAAGCCAAAGTTCTTTTCTGTTCTCTCCTTCCTTTCTTCTATGGCACTGATGCCACCCTCTCCAAACTCATCCTTGCCTCTTTACCATGATCACCCTTCCAAATGCTTATGTAACTGGGGGAAAAAAGTAAATAGCTCATAGGCTACAGAGTAAATACCCAAACACCGTCTGACATGATCCAATTCTGTAACAAACATTTTAATTTCTCAAAGGCTGGGTAATCTTCCTTCACTTTTATTATAGAATAAATAAAATGGGAATAGTGAATAGGAACTATGCAAACATGCAGACACAAAAATCAATCAGCCAATAAGTATTTATGATCCCACTATGCACCAAGCATTTTTTGAACCCTTACCTTCAGTCTTAGAGTAACTATTATGTTCTAAGGCAGAAGAGCAGTAAGGGCTAGGCAATGGGGGTTAAATGACCTGCCCAGGGTCACACAGCTAGGAAGTGTCTGAGGCCAGATTTGAACCTAGGACTCCTGACTCTAGGGTTGGCTCTCAATCCACAGAGCTATCCAGCTGCAACCTGCATCAAGAATTTTGCAAAGGACTAGAGATATAAGGACAAAAATGACCTTATGTTCTATCAGAGGAAACATGTATATATATATTTAATTGTGTGTATGTGAATACAAAGCATTAGCTCCTAGAAGTAGATCATCCATTATATATCCTGGAGGTGAATTGATTAATTTAGCACTTAGGAAGAGCAGTCCCACTGTGCAGAGATGTTAATAAGTCAGACTCAGGGTTCCCTACATACCTGAGTTAAATAAGTCCAGAATCTTTAACTGAAGAAGGCCTTAGCTAGTATCCAGCATGATTAAAACAGAGAACAATACTGACTGGTAAAGTCAACCAAAAGTCAGCAAATATTTATTAAATGCCTGCTATGTGTCAGGTACTATGTGGTACCCCCATGATCTAGAAAATCCACAAGAAATTTTTTGGTCCTCCCTTTGCACAAGAGAAGAAGTCTGAATTTTTTATTCTTATCAGATATTTACAATAAAAGAAATCGTATACATTTGTAGTATTAAAAGACAAAATATGTTAATATATGCAATACTATACAGATATTTTATGCATTTTTAGTTTCTAAGATTTTTCTGTCATCTACAACTTCTGCAAAGTTCCCCAAGAATTCCTATTAAATTTCTTATGCTGACCAAGGTGGGGAAAGCCGCCATGTAGAAGGGATACTTAAAATTGAGTTGAGCTTTGAAAGAAGGCAAATATTCCAAGAGGCAGAGAAGAAAAGGGAGTGTATTGTAGGCATGGGACCAAAATGTGCAAAATGACAGAGATGGAAGATGGTGCCTTGTGTGAGAAACAGCAAGGATTATTTGGGTGAACTATATGGTTTACACACAAGTAACGTGAATGAAACCTAGAAATGTAGACTGGAGCCAGGTTGTGAAGGACTTTAAATGCCAAAGTAAATTTAATCCTCATAGCACCAAGGATTCTATGAATTTCTTGAATTGTAATAGGACCAAGGCTAGATCTGTGCTTTAGAAATATCACTTTGGCAGCAATTTGGAGGATGGAGATCAAGAGAATGAAGAGAGGTCAATTTTTTAAAAATCCTTACCTTCCACCTTAGAATTAATACTATATGTTGGTTCTAAGGCAGAAGAGTGATAAGGACTAGGCAATAGGAGTTAATTGACTTGCCCAGGGTCACACAACTAAAAAGTGTCTGAGGCCAGATTTGAATCCAGGACTCTTGTCTCTAGGCCTGGATCTCAATCCAATGAGCTACTCAGCTTCCCCAAAGAGAAGTCAATTAAGAGGCTAGTATAAGGGAACAGCTAGGTGATTCAGTGGATTGAGAACCAGGCTTAGAGACTATATAGATCCTGGGTTCAAATCTGGCATTCTCCAGCTCATTTTACAGTTGAGAAAACTGAGGGCCACAAGATTAAGTGACTTGACCAGGGTCACCCAGCTAGTAAATGTCTGAGGTTAGATTTGAACTCAGGAAGATGAGTCTTCCTGACACCAGACCTGGTGATCTATCCACCCTGCTCCACCTAGCTGCCATCTTGAAAGAACTGTTCCTGTGGGAATGACACTGAGTTTTTAAAGGCTGTGCTAGTGAAAAGTGAGTTCTGGCAAGTCCTGTTCCCACCAATGAAACTATGGATCTTTGAAATACTGACAGATAGCAACATTTAGTCATCAAAACGCTGATTAGCTAGTTACCAAAGGGAATCTTAAGCAGACAGAGAAAGACTCAATTGAGAGCCTTCCTAGACATTTCAGGGAATGGGAGAGGGGAGGAGCATCACTAAGGGTGGCTATCATGGAAGGGAGGGCAATCCACTTGCCTAGCCTGGAAATCTTTGACTAAGTGAGGCCTCAGGGATCATTTAAGTCCATAATTGCCATGGCTCAGCATCTGTCTCCTTAAAAGGACAAGGCACGCTGCCAGGGGCTAAGCCAGACAGGGCTATCAGGACTCATGGAATAATGCCAAAGAGCCAGCACTAATCTGTGCTGGTAGGGACATCACCAAATTGGATTACTAAAATTAATCAGGGCAGCTAGAAGAATAATACTAAGCCTTGCCTCGACTGCCTCAAGCCAATGAACCAGTCTGTTGTATAATAATAACTGCCATACATCTAGCACTTATGTATGTTATCTATGACTACTCCTTCATAAAAGTGGTCCTGATTTCCCCCCTCTCCTTATTAATCACTTCCAGTAAAGTAAAAAAAAAAAACAAACAAAAAAAACTTTACCCTAAGACATTAAAGGCACATTATTTTGTACATCTCTTAGGAAAAAACAATTGGATCTGTGATTTCCTTGCTGTAGAGAACCATTGGATGTCCTAACCAAGTTGGTCAATAATTCTCTGCAATTTATAGCCTCAGAGCATTGTCTAAAACACCAGTTGGTAAATTGCATGCCCAGGGTCACATAGAGAGTGTATGTCAGTGTCCAACCTGGAGCCTGGATCCCCTTGGTTTTGGAGCCAGCTCTTGGGATTTACAGGAGTTGCCCATGGTTTAACCTGGCCCTCTGTCTATATTTAAAAATAGAAAAACTATCCTTAATTTGTGGGCTAATCCCTGCACTACACCATAATTTTTCTCACATGCTTTTACCATGGTTTATTGTCAATAATAATTACCCAAGTACATGCTTTCTTTCCTAATCCAAATCAAACTATGTCTTGTCTGGACTGTGTTTTTCCCTTCCACACCTCTACTTATAAGGAGATGCTTAAAGTATTTGCCAAATGGATTGAATCAAGGGGTTGTCAGGTATCCCAGTGGATAGAGGACTAGGTCTAAAACTGAAGGTTTGGGGTTCAAATCTTCCCCCAGACACTTTTTAGCTGCTAGCCCTGGTCAAGTCGCTTAAGCCCCATTGCCTAGCCCTTAGCACTCTTCTGCCTGGGAATCAATACATAGTATTGATTCTAAGATGGAAGGTGAGGATTTAAAAAATGGATTGAATTACCTCAGATCTTCATAACTGCACCAGGAGATGGGTAATTCAAGTATTGCTCCTATTTCACAAATAAGGAAATTCAGTCGAGGAAATTAAACAAATGGTGATCAGGTTGCAAATGCAAGTTCTTTGATTTCAACTCAAGAATAACTAGAGGAATTATGAGTCTTACTTGGGCTTGGGGAGAAGGACTTCAATAGTTGTCTTTAAGCATTTGAAGGACTGTTTCATAAATGATGGATCAGATGTGCTCTTCATGGCCCCAAAGGGCAGAACTAAAAGGAATGAGTAGAAGCTACAAGAAAGCAAATCAAAGCTAAATTTAAGCAAAAATATATATTTTTTACCTTTAAAATCACTATGGAATAGGCTATTGGGGGAATTCATTGTCCCTCCTGTCTCATTGGAGGTCTTCTTGCAGAGTTTGAGTAACCCTTTGTTAAGTGTACTAGAGGCTTGGGGTACAGGGAGATGATTCTTGTTCAGGTAAGGGGTTCGACTAAGTAAGCCCCAGGTTTCTTCTAGCTCTAATTAGATGATTCTATGAATTTGTGACAAGACCGTAGATGGATCCTGAAGGCAGCAGTTCTGGAAATGACAAACCAAAGTCAATGAAGCCATTGTTGACTCAGCTCTGTTAACTGTATGCCTGTTGGCTGATTTCTTGACTGGTCATTTTGAAAAATCCTCAGGAACTAACTAGAGAATTAACTATGCCAAGATTTGTGAAACACTACAAACTTGGCCCCTTACCAAGTTAGAAATGTCAAAGTAAGATAAACAAGTTTTTGCTTTGGCCAAACTCTTGCTAGAGGCTTAACACTAGTCATTGAAAAGAGTGAAAATATGTAACCTTTAGTGGTAGCTTTGCAAAAACATAATAAAAAATTGGACATACAAATATTGGTGTATTTTCCTTGGGAATTCAATTGAGAATGTCTATGATTTTTAATGAGTAAAGCACCAAACTCACCCAAATGTGTCCCTCGATATGAACAAGCTTTCCAGAGCCAAGAGAAGCTATTACATTTCTGCAGATATAAGGAAGTCATTGATTCACCACTCCCTGGATAGCTGGCTATAAATCAGACAATCTCCTATGCTTGAAAGGTGGCCATTCGGATACCATGGAATTTATAAAGCAGAAACTTCTCTGAAGCATTTGCTTTTTTTCCCCCCTTAGAGACTTGGCAGGTCAGCTTTCCTTTAATAGTTCTTCCATATGCCCAAATAATTGACTTGGTGTTACATTGCCCAGTTCAATGAAAGAGGAGTATGACAGATTTTAAAGATTTATCCAGATTTAGAGAGTTCTTTGGAAAAACAGTGAGTGGAACCAAGTGGGCACAGCTGGCATTTCAGCATTAAATGAATATTCACATGAAGTAGCAAAGGAAGCACTGTGGAAAGTACTCTGGCCCCAAAGTTAGGAGATTTCTGGGTTCTTGTCCCAGTTCTTCCTGTGTTATCTTGGCCAAGAGAATCAACTTTTCGAGGCCTTAGCTTTCTCATGTACTAAATGAGGGGGTTAGCCTGGATGTATTCCAACAGTTCCTTCTAGCTTTTACTTCGACGTCTTAGGTCTCTTGTTTTTTTGTCCAAGTGCTGCCACTAATTAGCAACCTGAGCTCAGATAAGTCCCATTAGTTCTTTGGACCTCAGAGTCCACATCTCTGGAGATAGAGTAATGATAGACAATCTCTAAGGTCAAGTTTAGCTACAAATCTGAAGCCCTAAGATTGGTATGCTGCTAATTGTCTCAAGCTAATGCAGGGGGCATATTGGAGATCCATAAAGAGTAGATGAAAAGTAACCTTGTAGGAAATAACTTACCACCACATTTGTCCCAATAGTTTTTTCTGAAACTACACAGCAGGTGGCCTTATGACCTTGGGTAAGTCCTCTGGCCACACTGAGCCTGTTACTTCCCACTCCCTGCATATTTCATAGGTGAGATTCGAGCAGGATAATGTACATGAAAGCACTTTTGAAACTACAAAATGCAATTAGCATTATTATTTCTGATATGAAGTAATTGGTTACATGCAGAAAGTATTTCCTTGAACCAGTTTTGTTCTGCTCCATCAATGGAGTTATCGGCTAGCATTTATCTGTTTTAAGTAGACACTAAGAATCCAAAGACAATGACTAAGCTGTTCCTCAGCTCAAAGAATTTATGTTTTATTCAGAAGAGATACAGGTAGCTACTGTAACTAATGTAGTAACTAGGATGATTCCTTCAAGAGAACAATTATGTTACCAATTTATTATATAATCTGCCAATACTGTTCATAAATAGTTTTTCTTTTGGTTTTTAAATAGATAGGTGTAGTACACAAAATGTGGAAGAATAAGGTTACCCTGAATTATACTTTGATACTTTGTGGCATCTGTTGTCTCATCAATGTGAGTATACCATACAACAGTGCAGATTACAATCCATTTATGCCTGTGTCTCTTCCATACTCATCCCATAAATCTTTGGCAGGGGGTTCATGTTGGGATCCTTCCTCTAGATCTCTCTCTGGATGGGACTTCTCCATTTCCCACTGACTGAAGAACTGAGTCCCCTGAAGGTACTTACTCCTTGATTTCTCTTGTTCTTGGTATAACCCTAAAGGTGACAGATTTCTACTTCTTCATGAAAACTCATGAACCCCCAGTAGTATATTTCCTATTGATCATCAACACAGTTAGCTTTTAGCAAAGACATTTTAAAATTCATAGCTAGTGGGTTTTTTTTTATGGCTCAAAGAGACAGATATTTTGGAACTCCTTTATTCCTCAAGTGATTATTTTTCAGCACCTGTTTACATAAGTGCTTGTCATTGCTGAATATTTCTCTTCCCCCAGTAGAATGCATTCTCTTATGTCTAGTCCAGCAATTAAGTCTAGTCCAGCGGTTCTCAACCTCTCAATTTGTAGCAATGAGAATACATAATGCATAGCAGGTCTTTACATTCCGAATCATGACTGTAGCAAAATTACAGTTGTGAAGTAGCCACCAAAATAATTTTTTGGTTTGGGGTCACTGCAATATGAGGAACTGTATTGTGGGGTCACAGAATTAAAAAGGTTGAGAAACACTGGTCTAGTCTTTTTAATAAATGATAAATTGGATAAGGGAGTGTAAGCTCTTTAGGCTCCTTCCCCTCCCCTTGTTGCCCTTTGTTAGTCAAGGCACTCCTGAGCCTGGATACTTCCAAATTTTTACTACTTCTCTGATAGACTAAACACTAAATTTCTCACAGCCATTTTTAGCCACTAGAGGCACAGGTCAATTAGTGTAGTTAACTCATCACTCTGGTTTCTGGTCTCTTCATGACCCGAAGTAGTTTACAACTCCTCAGGGATAACAAGGTATAATTACAATAATAACTAACATTTATATGGTGTGATGTGCCCAGTGTCCCACAGCTAAGTACATGTCTAGAGCCAGATTTGAACTTGGGTCTTTCAAGCTCCAGGCCAGGCATTTTATCTAACATGCCACCTAGCTACCCTAACTAAACTATCTCACATTTAAACTATCTAAATATTACATTTCTAAATCATATGATATAATATGTGATATATCATATCACACCTATTCATCTAAACTATTTCACATATCTGAAACTTCATCCTGGGGCAAGTAGGGAACATAGTGGAGCAAGGCTCCAAGAAGAATTCTGGGTTTTTGAACAGAGATCTCAAAGAAGCAGGAAGTATATTCCTTGCTGGAGATCTTGCCAGGAGCCAATCAAAGATTCACCGATGATTAGCCCTGAGACTACTCCTACAAAGTATTTCAGCAACATTCTACCTCTGAGAACATCTAACCAGAGTGTCAAGACTCTTCATTCCGAGAGGGTTGTGAACTCTTTGCCTTTGCACCTGTTCTGATTATTCGTTGGCCCCAATAGTATTAAAATAGAAGTGAAAGAAATAGTGGGAAGGGAAGGGAAAACTCTGGTTTGCTTGACAGTTGCCAGATGAGGGACCTTTTGGGACATAGATCTGGGACCCCAATTTCCTCATTCCAGCTTCCCATCTTTCCTTATAGTCATTGCCTATAAAACTTTGTTACATGTAGTCAGATACTTTCCTGTGGTTTATTCTAGGAGCTAAGGAAGGTATCTCATTGAGGCTACAGATCAGCCATAATAAAGTGCTAATCAAGACCCCTAACCCACTGAGTCAAAAGACTTGGGGGAGGACTTCCGGTCAAGATGGCGGTGTAGAAGCAGCAAAAGTTCAGACCTCGGAAACCCTTCCTTACCGATTGCAAACAGAGTGCTCCTAGGCCACCGAAATTCAAGCTGAACAACAGGATAGACCTGGGGAAACCTCCTCCTGGACCCGGATCAAAAGGTACCACACCCCAAAAGCCAGAACCCTAGATCACTCAGATCTAAGGGGTAGACAGAAAGAAGGTCCCAGGACCCATCCCCCCCAACCCAGAGCGCTGAGCCCACGGCAGCAGCGGGAACCTCAGGGCTCTGAGGACTCACCTTGAAAGCAACCTGAGCCAGTCTCCGGGGCGCCCAACACAGACGGCAGGGAAACTTAGAGAGAAGGAGGAAGCCTGTACCCCCTGGCTGGATCCTTTCATCTGAGTCTCAAGGGAGGTCCCAGCTTTAGGGCACCAGCTGAACCCAATCCCATCAGGAGCCCTCAGAGCTACTGAAAGGACAGAAAACTCAGGGCTGGCAAAAGGGTTGCTCCGAAGAGCTTACCTTGAAAGTAACCTGGGCCAGTTTTCAGGCATTCAACACAGACTGTGGAAGAGGAGGTTGCTGCTTTACTTTTTCTTCCTTTTTTTTTTGGCTCCGGGATCATTGGGCCCACACCACCTGAACCTAATCCCATCAGGAGCCCTCAGAGTCCAGGCAAGCCACAACCCTTCCCCCGTTAGAGAGCTGGGTCTTCTGAAAAAAACAGAAACCTAGAGGCGAAGTCAAGATGGCAGCCTAGAAGGAGCATAGACCTGGCAGCCTGGCCAGAGCTTTAGAGATCCTCCATATCTGCTCCAGCCGTCCAGGAAGTTTAAAACTCAGAGTAAACTCAGCCCAACTAAGCTGAACTCAATCCCATCAAAAGTCTCCAGAACACAAGGAAGCCCAGGCTCCCCATCCATCCTCATTGACTGCTGGACTTTAAGCCAATCAAAAGCCTCCAGAGGACAGGAAAGCTCAAACCCCCAACAACCCTCCCTCAGAGATTACACCAAGGGATCCTCTGTTAAAGCTCCAAGAGGGGAGACTGATAGAAGTCCCTAAAAAACAAAAAAATGAAAGGAACAAGAGCACAGACAAATACAGGGAGGAAAGAAGGGGTGAATTTGAACAAACAACAGAAACAGAAGAAAGAAACTACAATAGACAGCTACTACTCACCAAATGGAACAGAGGGGGAGAGATCAGCAAACGATAAACCAGAAATCCCAGCAAATTGGATACAGGCTGTGGAAGAACTCAAAACACAACTAAGAGAGGCTAAAGACAATTGGGAAAAGAACTTAAAAATTAAGATAAGTCATCTAGAAACAGAGGCACTTGAACTAAAACAAGAAAATAGTGTCCTGAAAGCCAAAATCATCCAGCTGGGAAATGAGGCAAAGGAGATGAAAGATGAGGCAAAGGAGATGAAAGACGAGATAAAGAGGATGAAAGACGATCTTCAAAGAAACTCAGACCAGAAGGAAAAAGACGACCAAAAAGCCAAAGATGAAATCCAATCTTTAAGAACCAGAGTAAAACAAATAAAATCAAGTGACCTCACAAGGCAGCAGGACACTATAAAACAAAACAAAAAGAATGAAAAAATTGAGGAAAATGTGAAGCATCTCATTCACAAAACAGACGATTTAGAAAATCGTTCAAGAAGAGACAATTTAAGAATAATTGGACTACCAGAAGACCACGACAAAAGAAAAAGCCTGGACATAATACTAGAGGAAATTATCCAGGAAAACTGTCCCAAAATCCTAGAACAAGAGGGGAAAGTGGAGATTGAAAGAATCCACAGATCACCCCCTGTATTTAATCCCCAACTGACAACACCAAGAAATGTTATAGCCAAATTCAAAAACAATCAGATGAAAGAACAGGTATTACAAGCTGCCAAGAAGAAACCATTCAGATACCATGGAAACATGGTGAGGATAACACAGGATCTGTCTGCATCCACACTGAAGGACTGAAAGGCATGGAATATGATATTCTGGAAAGCAAGGGAACTAGGCCTATAGCCAAGAATAAAATACCCATCAAAACTGATTATATTCTTACAGGGGAAAGTATGGTCATTTAACACAACAGAAGAGTTCCAAGCATTCATAAATAAAAGACCAGACCTGAACAGAAAATTTGAAGTCCTACCACAGAACTCAAGAGAATTATCAAAAGGTAATTAAAAAAGAGGGGAAAAACAGCAACAACAACAACAAAAAAGTTTTTTTTTAAGAGACTCAATAAGTTAAAATGATATGTATCCCTATAAGAAAAGAGGTCATTGGCAACTCTTAAAAACTGTTGCTATCACCTAAGCAGCTAGAAGAACTACACTCAGAGGGAACAGTGACAAACTGTATAGGATGAAAGGACAAGACATAAATAGGTATATAGATATATGCATGCATAAATACATATACATGTGTATGTATATATATATATATACATGACTAAAGCTAAAAAAGAAAAGAGGTTATGACTAAAAGAAATGGGAAAAGAAACAAATGGGGGTAAATTTATATGTCACAAAGAAGCTCATGGCGGGAGCGGGGAGAACATCGATACACTGGAAGGGTAAAGAAGTTGGAGATAGGAAATACTCAACTCTTAACGTACTTTGAAACTGACCCAAAGAGGGAAGAACAATCCAATCCATTGGGGAAGAGAATAGATTTGCACCCTATAGGGGAGTAGAAGGGTAAAAAACAGACTGGTGGGGAGGGAAGCAGTACAAGGGAGGGAGAGGGTGGGGGGGAATTTTAAAAAGACTACAGGGGAAAATAAGGGAGGGAATAAGAAGGGAGGGGGGTAGAAAGGGAAATACAAGGGGGACTGATTTAAAGTAAATCACTGGACTAAAAGGTAGAGCTGAAGAAGAAAGTTTAGAATTAGGGAAGGATATCAAAATGCCAGGGAGTCCACAAGTGACAGTCATAACATTGAACGTGAATGGGATGAACTCACCCATAAAACGTAGACAAATAGCAGAATGGATTAGAATCCAAAACCCTACCATATGTTGTCTCCAAGAAACACACATGAGGTGGGTAGACACCCACAAGGTCAGAATTAAAGGATGGAGTAAGACCTTCTGGGCCTCAACTGACAGAAAGAAGGCAGGAGTGGCAATCATGATATCTGATAAAGCCAAAGCAAAAATAGACCTGATCAAAAGGGATAGGGAAGGTAATTATATTTTGTTAAAAGGGACTTTAGATAATGAGGAAATATCACTAATCAACATGTATGGACCAAATAATATAGCACCCAAATTTCTAATGGAGAAACTAGGAGAATTGAAGGAAGAAATAGACAGTAAAATCATATTAGTGGGAGACTTGAACCAACCATTATCAAATTTAGATAAATCAAATCAAAAAATAAATAAGAGGTAAAAGAAGTGAATGAAATCTTAGAAAAATTAGAATTAATAGACATATGGAGAAAAATAAATAGGGATAAAAAGGAATACACCTTCTTCTCAGCACCACATGGCACATTCACAAAGATTGACCATACATTAGGTCACAGAAACATGGCACACAAATGCAGAAAAGCAGAAATAATGAATGCAGCCTTCTCAGATCACAAGGCAATAAAAATCACAATCAGTAATGGTACATGGAAAACCAAATCAAAAACTAATTGGAAACTAAACAATATGATACTCCAAAATCGTTTAGTTAGAGAAGAAATCATAGAAATAATTAATAATTTCATCGAGGAAAATTACAATGGTGAGACATCCTTTCAAACCTTTTGGGATGCAGCCAAAGCTGTAATCAGAGGTAAATTCATATCCCTGAGTGCATATATTAACAAACTAGGGAGAGCAGAGATCAACAATTGGAAATGCAAATAAAAAAACTCGAAAGTGACCAAATTAAAACCCCCCAGCAGAAAACCAAACTAGAAATCCTAAAAATTAAGGGAGAAATTAATAAAATCGAAAGTGATAGAACTATTGATTTAATAAATAAGTCAAGAAGCTGGTACTTTGAAAAACAAACAAAATAGACAAAGTACTGGTCAATCTAATTAAAAAAAGGAAGGAAGAAAAGCAAATTAACAGCATCAAAGATGAAAAGGGGGACAGCACCTCTGATGAAGAGGAAATTAAGGCAATCATTAAAAAATCACTTTGCCCAATTATATGGCAATAAATATACCAATTTAAATGAGATGGATGAATATATACAAAAATACAAACTGCCTAGACTAACAGAAGAAGAAATAGAATTCTTAAATAATCCCATATCAGAAAATGAAATCCAACAGGCCATCAAAGAACTTCCTAAGAAAAAATCCCCAGGGCCTGATGGATTCACCAGTGAATTCTATCAAACATTCAGAGAACAGTTAATCCCAATACTATACAAACTATTTGACATAATAAGCAAAGAGGGAGTTCTACCAAACTCCTTTTATGACACAAACATGGTACTGATTCCAAAACCAGGAAGGTCAAAAACAGAGAAAGAAAACTATAGACCAATCTCCCTAATGAATATAGATGCAAAAATCTTAAATAGGATACTAGCAAAAAGATTCCAGCAAGTGATCAGAAGGATCATTCACCATGATCAAGTAGGATTTATACCAGGGATGCAGGGCTGGTTCAATATTAGGAAAACCATTCACATAATTGACCACATCAACAAGCAAACCAACAAGAACCACATGATTATCTCAATAGATGCAGAAAAAGCCTTTGATAAAATACAACACCCATTCCTATCAAAAACACTGGAAAGCATAGGAATAGAAGGGTCATTCCTAAAAATAATAAACAGTATATATCTAAAACCATCAGCTAATATCATTTGCAATGGGGATAAACTAGATGCATTCCCAATAAGATCAGGAGTGAAACAAGGATGCCCATTATCACCTCTACTATTTGACATTGTACTAGAAACACTAGCAGTAGCAATTAGAGAAGAAAAAGAAATTGAAGGCATCAAAATAGGCAAGGAGGAGACCAAGTTATCACTCTTTGCAGATGACATGATGGTCTACTTAAAGAATCCTAGAGATTCAACCAGAAAGCTAATTGAAATAATCAACAACTTTAGCAAAGTTGCAGGATACAAAATAAACCCACATAAGTCATCAGCATTTCTATTTATCTCCAACACAGCTCAGCAGCAAAAACTAGAAAGAGAAATCCCATTCAAAATCACCTTAGACAAAATAAAATACCTAGGAATCTACCTCCCGAGACAAACACAGGAACTATATGAACACAACTACAAAACACTCGCCACACAACTAAAACTAGACTTGAGCAATTGGAAAAACATTAACTGCTCATGGGTAGGATGAGCCAATATAATAAAAATGACCATCCTACCCAAACTTATTTATCTATTTAGTGCCATACCCATGGAACTCCCAAAAAATTTTTTTACTGATTTGGAAAAAACCATAACAAAGTTCATTTGGAATAACAAAAGATCAAGGATATCCAGGGAAATAATGAAAAAAAACACAAGTGAGGGGGGCCTTGTAGTCCCAGACCTCAAACTATATTACAAAGCAGCAGTCATCAAAACAATTTGGTACTGGCTAAGAGACAGAAAGGAGGATCAGTGGAATAGACTGGGGGCAAGTGACCTCAGCAAGACAGTATACGATAAACCCAAAGATCCCAGGTTTTGGGACAAAAATCCACTATTTCATAAAAACTGCTGGGAAAATTGGAAGACAGTGTGGGAGAGATTAGGAATTGATCAACACCTGACACCCTACACCAAGATAAATTCAAAATGGGTGAAAGACTTAAACATAAAGAAGGAAACCATAAGTAAATTGGGTAAACACAGAATAGTATACATGTCAGACCTTTGGGAAGGGAAAGACTTTAAAACCAAGCAAGACATAGAAAGAATCACAAAATGTAAAATAAATAATTTCGACTACATCAAACTAAAAAGCTTTTGTACAAACAAAACCAATGTAACTAAAATCAGAAGGAAAACAACAAATTGGGAAAAAATCTTCATAAAAATCTCTGACAAAGGTTTAATTACTCAAATTTATAAAGAGCTAAATCAACTGTACAAAAAATCAAGCCATTCCCCAATTGATAAATGGGCAAGGGACATGGATAGGCAGTTTTCAGATAAAGAAATTAAAACTATTAATAAGCACATGAAGAAGTGTTCTAAATCTCTTATAATCAGAGAGATGCAAATCAAAACAACTCTGAGGTCTCACCTCACACCTAGCAGATTGGCTAACATGACAATTATGGAAAGTAATGAATGCTGGAGGGGATGTGGCAAAGTAGGGACATTAATTCATTGCTGGTGGAGTTGTGAACTGATCCAGCCATTCCGGAGGGCAATTTGGAACTATGCCCAAAGGGCGATAAAAGAATGTCTACCCTTTGATCCAGCCATAGCACTGCTGGGTCTGTACCCCAAAGAGATAATGGACACAAAGACTTGTACAAAAATATTCATAGCTGTGCTCTTTGTGGTGGCCAAAAATTGGAAAACGAGGGGATGCCCATCAATTGGGGAATGGCTGAACAAATTGTGCTATATGTTGGTGATGGTATATTATTGTGCAAAAAGGAATAATAAAGTGGAGGAATCCCATGGAGACTGGAACGACCTCCAGGAAGTGATGCAGAGCGAGAGGAGCAGAACCAGGAGAACATTGTACACAGAGACAAACATACTGTGGTATAATCGAACGTAATGGACTTCTCCATTAGTGGCAGTGTAATGTCCCTGAACAATCTGCAAGGATCTAGGAGAAAAAACACTATCCATAAGCAGAGGACAAACTGAGGGAGTAGAAACACCGAGGAAAAGCAACTGCCTGACTACAGTGGCTGAGGGGACATGACAGAGGAGAGACTCTAAACGAACACTCTAATGCAAATATTAACAACATGGCAATGGGTTCGAATCAAGAACACATATGATACCCAGTGGAATCACGCATCGGCTACGGGGGGTGGGAGGGAGGAAGAGAAAATGATCTTTGTCTTTAATGAATAATGCATGGAAATGATCAAATAAAATACTATTAAAAAAAAGACTTGGGGGAGGCTTGCCCTTTGGCCCATCTTGTGTGAAAGAATTTGGGCTTAACCCTTACATCACCTGATAGGGGAGACCTTCCTTCATCTTCCCATCACCCTCACATTATAGGGGAACCCCAATTTCCTGAGTAGCACCTCTTGACAACATTACCCAGGAGGAGTGAGTGAGAGATAGAGTAGGAGTCATCTTATCAAGGCTCCTACCATTCAACACCTTCCTCCTTCACAGCAAGCTCCTCAAGACCATCAGTTACCATCCTTAAAGAAACCCAGTATCAGTTCACTAATAATCCTTACAAGTGCCAGGCCTGAAGTTGGGAAAACCTGGATTTGAATCTTGCCTCAGATACTTCCCAGCTGTGTAACTCCAATTGTCTAACCCTTACCACTCGTTTGTCTTAGAACTAAGACAGATAAAAAAGAAGAAAAAAAAAGAACTTCATCAGACTCCTGTACTCACATCACCACCCCAATTGATGTGAAAATCTATAGTTACAACTGAATATTGAATTGATACCATCAGAGCAGAACAGATGTTTCTTGATACATAACTAGCTTTCCACTTTCTTGATCTATAGGACTTTGATGTTATCTTTCATGCAGCTTCTCCTGCATAATTCTTTATTTGAAATATTCTAACTTTTCTTGTATTTTTCATTGTCCTTTGGGTAATTTTCAACTTTAATTTTTAAGATACTGTGGTCATCCATGCTTTACAACCATATAGTGTCACCAAGAGAATGCTGTTGCTAAAATGATGGAGTTTCAGGGGCAGCTAGGTGGCTCAATGGATTGAAAGCCAGATTTAGAGATGGGGGGCATTGGGTTCAAATTTGACCTCAGGCACTTCCTAACTGTGTTACCCTAGACCTCATTGCCTAACTTTCACTGCTCTTCTGCCTCTGAACCGATACATACACAGCATCAGTTCCAAGACAGAAAGTAAGGGTTTTCAAAAAATAAATAAAAGTAAAAAAGATAAAATTATGGAGTTTTAAGGGAAAAGTATGCACTTAGTTAAAGAACTATGAGGTTTTGCAAAGGCAATCTAACCCACTCTACTCCTCCTATTCATAGGATCATAGTTTTTTAATTGGAAAGGACTCAGAGACTTTCCAGCCATAGGACCATACTTTCCATGCTGCATTTCACAGATGAGGAAATTGAGATATTTAATTTGAGGTTGATTTCATTGTCTACCCATAATATCTATCCAGAATAGATCATGTACTAATAGAGTAGTTCTATGGGTTATCTCTCTATTTGCATGTTATCACCTGGACTATAATGGGTTTTCTTCCTCCACTTTGTTTTTCCCCGTGTAGATGGTTAGGTCAAACTCTCTTGAGTTTGGAAGTCTTGGCAGTTGGGAGTCTTGATAGGTTCCCCCAAATTGATCCAATAAGCACATATCCTTTGTAAACAGAAGCATCTGGAAGACTTGAATATCTATGAGAAAGCTTTCTTCCATTTAGACTCTGTGAATATCACCTTTCACTGCACACCTCTCTCTGATAACATCTTTTATGCTTCTTCTATGCAGTTCTTCACTAATAATACACTACAATCTATTCCCAAGCACCATGTTCCACTCCTTTGACCACTTGGTGACCTGAGACTTAAATTCTTTGGACATTATGGTATTTTATTAGTCACAGACATATAGCATCACCAGAAGAATATTGATAATAAACAATAGGTCTTTGTTTCATGGAGAAGCTGGTTGGAGTCACTAAAAAAGCTGGAATATTTCCTAAAGGCAATCTAGTCAGCTCTCCTCCTCCTCCTAGTCAATTCTGGGATTAAATGTAAAATCAAAAAGATTGGACTAATGATCTCTAAGGACTCTGTGATTCTATAGGAAATGACTGCCAGCGCAGAGGTATTGGTATTCTGAAAAGTAATATAGCTTCCAAATGTGTATAGCATTCCCAGATAATAGCTTACACACTTAGGGAAGAATCTGCTTCATTAAAAACCATGTAATTCAGCCACCCAGCCAAGTCACTTGGCATTATTTCGTCTCTACTTGATGTGAATCAGTGGACCATACAAACACTACCATGAGAAGAATACCAAAGAAAGAGAGAACTCCTCCTGGTGGAGTTAACAGCTAAAGTCAGGAGATTTCATGTGCATAACTAACGTGACAAGAATAAACTTTGCAAATTAATATATCAAAAAAGTAGGGATATAAAATTATATATGCTGAATTTTTGTTGTTGTTGAGTTCTTTCAGTTGTATCTGACTCTTTGTGACCTTGTTTTGAGGTTTTCCTGACAAAGATACTGAGTCTGCCATTTCCTTCTCCAGCTCATTTTACAACTGAGGAAACTGAGGTAAACAGGGATAAGTGATTTGCCCAGGATCACACAGCCAGTAAGTGTCTGAGGCCAGATTTGAACTCAGGAAGATGATTCCCAATTCCAAGCCCAGGGTTGTATCCATTGTGTCACCCTGACTGAATATCCAATTTATCATTTATTTTTAGAGGCAGCTAGACAGCTAGGGGTACAATGGACAGAGTATAGGGCTTGGACTATATTCTCTCTTTATATAGATTATATATATATTTATGGTTGACCTTAGCTACTTACAGGGTGTGTGATTTAGAACAAGTCACTTAACCTCTGCCTCTGTTTCTTCAGCCATAAAAAGGAGATGATATTAACACCTACTTCCCAAGGTTTCCCAGAAGATCATATATTTATGAAGTGCTTAGCACTGCACTTGGCACATGATAAGTGCTTTTAAAATGCTTGTTTTCTTCCCTCTTCCTTTTTAATGAATCTTCCTTTTGTAATAATTAAAGCTTATAATTAGTCCTTAGAGGTAGATAGGTGACTCAATAGATAGAGCACTAGAACCTGGAGTCAGGAAGACCTGAGTTCAAATCCAGCCTCAGACATTTCTAGGCTATGTGACCCTGGGTAAGTCACTTAACTTCTGTTTACCATTATCCTCTGGAGAAGGAAATGGCAAACCACTCCAATATCTTTGCCAAGAAAACCTCATGGACAATATGGCCCTCAGGATCACGAAGAGGCAGACATGACTGAACAACAACATAATTATTTATGTAGTGTTTTATGCTTATAAATGCCCTTTAATACATTATCTTACTTAATTTCCACCACAACTGTGAGGGACAGGAATAAAAGTATTGTTATACACATATTTCAGATAAGAAAACCAAGGCTCAGAAAAGCAAAGTGTCATAGCTAGGGACCATTAGAGCTAGATTAAGACCCATTCTTATGACTCCAATTCTCACACTCTTTTCTCTCCATCACACCCCTCTGACACACTTTGGGGGCTTTGGAATTGGGGACTTTTTCCCTCGGTCAATAAACATTACACACAAAGGAGTGAAAGGAATTATCTCCCTTGTTTTGTCTCAGAAGCAGTCATTTGGCTTCAAGTCACTGGAAAGATCCTAAATAAGGGTTCCTGGGAAAGAGCAACTAGCTTGGTAAGTGAAGCCTCCAAAAATGTATTGAGAGCCAATACAATCTTCTGAGCAGCCTGAGTTAAAAGACAAAGTCATCTAGCCCAATTCATGCATTTTATAAATCGGGTAACTAAAGAAAAGAGATGCAACTTACTGAGTCATCAAGTGGAAAGACTTGCCTTCTCTTCTTTCCCCTCTGTGCTTTGCATCCAGGATGCTGCTAAGTACACCTTCTAGATGGCATTTGGTCTTTCTCTATAGACTCACGCATGACTGACACGTCCTTTATGAAGAATGATGTTGGGTGCAATAGAGATGTCTCGGTGTATTGAGAGCCAGGTCTAGAGATAGGAGGTTGTGAGGTAAGATTTTACCTCAGACACTTCCTAGCTGTGTGACCTTGGGCAAATCACTCAACCACCAATGCCTAACCCTTACTGCCCTTCTGCCTTGGAATTAATACATAGTATTGCTTCCAAGAGGGAAGGTAAGAGCTGTTTGGTTTAGTTTGGTTTTTTAATTTAAAATAAATGATGTTTTACTTGGGAAAAAAGATGAAATTTGTCCTTACATTTTCAGCCTATCATTCAGTGATTTTTTTCAACTCTCTGTGACTCCATTTAAGGTCTTCTTGGCAAAGATTCTAGAGTGGTTTTGCCATTTCCTTCTCCAGATCATTTGACAGATGAGGAAACTGAGGCAAGCAAGGTTAGGTGACTTTCCTGAGGTCACACAGTTAGTCAATGCTTGAGGCCAGATATTAACTCAGGAAGATGAGTCTTCATGATTCCAAACTCAGTGCTCTATCCACTCTACCACTTAGCTGCCCATCTGTTTAGATGTGCCCTCCTCCCCCATTAAGATGTCTTTTTATGCCAAAAGGACAACCTGGGCAATTGGAGGAAGGGAAAGGATTAAACAATTCTTCATGCTTTATGAGCCTCCCTCCTTGTCCCTGGAAAGACATGGTACTGCTGTTTTGAGGTCAGTCCTTGGATGCTAAACCACTGCCATCTAGTGGTTGCCTTTTCATGGGCTTCTCATGTAAATAACTCAGATGGAGCAAACAGCATCCTTTAAGAGGTTAGGTTTTATCTGACTGCTCTAGGGCAAAGCCTTCATCCAGAAAATGTCCCATTCATGTAGATAAAAAGGAAATTACTCTAGGCAAATGTTTATATTCCCAATAACCTTTTTGGACCATTATTTGCCCAAGGAAGGTTTTGCTAAAGCTCAGGGTAAGATTTTCCCTACAAAAACTGACCTAGATCCCAAGATGAAAATGTTATGTTGACTGTTTGAAATAATGTAAGCTCTCACAGAAGGATTTTGCTGCTTCCTACTGAGCTTGCCAGGCCTTTAAAATGTTGCTGCCCTAGGCTTACATTTGCAAATAAGTTACTTGAATTGAATTTTGTAAGCCCTGAGTCTCCTAATGAAATTATTCTAATAATACATCACCTTTGTCTAGAACTTACAGTTTGGGAAGTGCCCCAGATAGCCAAAGAGGGGAAATGATCTGTTCCAAGGTCACAGGCCCAGTGAGTGATGGAGCTGGGATTTACACCTAAGACCTTTAGGTTTGAAGTCTAACATTCATTCCATTTTACTGCTGCAAGGGTTTACTTATGACTTTATTCACTTTCCCCTTCCTAGATTGACACCTATCATCCTCTCCCGTTGATGGTTGGCACTTCTGGCATCCTTTATGAAACTGTGAATGGCCATATAACTTTAAAAACCTTGGATACCTCCCAAATATTTTCAAGTGGAAATGGCCTCAGTTAAACTATATATTATGCTTAACCAGGCTTAGCCCTACAAACAAGAATTTGACTAAGATTTGGAGGCATGGGATAGGGTGAAAAGAAAGTTGAACTTAGAATCAGTTGAAGTTCTGCTACTGCCATTTACTAGCTATATAACCTAAGAAATATTATTTAACTTAAGCTTATGAAGACTGTTTCTTCTCTAACTATTGTTAATAATTGTGTGATCTTTCTATATGAATTTATTTTCCCCCTAGAATAATTGGAATAATAAAATTTTTAATTTAATTAATTAATTTAGAGTATTTTTTATGGTTACATGATGTGTGTTCTTTACCCCCCCCTCTTCCCTCTCCCCTCTCAGAGCAGATGAGCAGTTCCTCTGGGTTTTACATGCATTGTTTTTCAAAACCTATTTCCATTATTATTAATATTTGCAATAGAGTGATCATTTAAAGTCAACATTCCCAATCATATCCCCCTTGACCCATGTAATCAAGCAGTTGTTTTTCTTCTGTGTTTCTATTCCCACAGAGTTATTTCTCTGAATGTGGATAGTGCTCTTTCTCATAGATCCCTCTGGGTTATTCAGAATCACTGCATTGCCACTAATGGAGAAGTCCATTACATTGGATTGTACCACAGTGTATCAGTCTGTGTACAATGTTCTCCTGGTTCTGCTCCTTTTACTCTGCATCAATTCCTGGAGGCCTTTCCAGTTCACATGGAATTCCTCCAGTTCATTATTCCTTTCAGCACAGTAGTGGAATAGTAGAATTCTGATAATTAATCCTTTAAGGAACCTCAAAAGCAAGTGTTCTGAACCTAGCATCCAGAGATATTCAAGAGATCTATTGATAGATTTCAGGGAGTCCATGAACCTAAGTTCCAGATCTAAGATCTAAGATCCAGAAGGGGAAATTACATTTTTGTTTCTAATACTCTTTTTCTGAAATCTAGGAAATGTTCCTAGATTGTTTTGCCTAGATTTTTTAAGATTTTACTGAAATCTGAAAATTTCCTTCCATCATTTATATAAGGATGATAAACTTTGTCAGACTGCCCAAGAACTCTATGACAAAAAAAAATATTAAGAACCTTTCTTCTGGGCAGCTGGATAACTCAGTGGATTGAGAGCCAGGTCTAGAGATGGGAGGTCCTGGGTTCAAATATGGCCTCAGACCCTTCCCAGATGTGTGATCCTGGGAAAGTCACTTGACTCCCATTGCCTAGCCCTTACCACTCCTCTGCCTTGGAACCAATACACCATATTGATTCTAAGATGGAAGGTAAGGGTTTAAAAAAAAAGAACCTTTATTCTAAAAGATGTCATTAAAGTTATTCTGGGGTTAGACAAAAGAGACAATAACCTGAGCCCAAGAAGAAATGAGTATATATTTTGTTCCGCACAAACCAGTCATCTCTGCTCTGCAAATTAAAAAAGAACTGAGTGTTCTTCAAATTAGAAAGAGAAATTTACTGGTGTTTGAGAATTACAAAGACTATTGTAACCAAAAAAAATCACCAAATAATAGCTTAATCAATGCTTGAATTATAATTTTTGGTACTATAAAATGCAACTGTGTGAGTTGCAGTAAAAATTTAGTCCCAGGGAAGTCTAAGTATGTAACCAGATTGATAATGTGGTTCCAGGGAAATGTCTGAATTATGATTTCAAGTGTGTGTATTGTTATAGTAATTTTAAGTGTGTATGTTATCATATTCATTAGGAATAAGTTACTATTGTTACAAGGGAATCAGCTTAAAAGACTGATATATATATTAATTTAAGGTCGCCAAGGAATCAGCTATGTAATTCCTAAATGAAAAACTCAAGTCAGCCGTCAGCCTTTTTTGGAGTTTAATTACAATAGGAGCAAGAAAGGAATTAGAGATATATATATAGAGAGAAAGGGGAGAGAAGGGAATAGGGCTTAATTACCCCTTCTGTTTAGGCTGGGCCAAAAGGCCCAAGCCCTTAGATAGCTGGGGCAAAGAAAAGAGATCAGTCCCTATTACTCACCTGTCCAAAATGGAGAAACAGTCTCAGAGGCCCCCACCTTCAGCTTCCTTCAGAGCAAGCTTCCTCAGAGCCCAGGAACCACACCGACCAAAAACTCAACCCCCCTCCTCGAGTCTCCAGACCCTCCTATCTTTAAGGAAACCATCCAAGTTGCCTCCCCTCAGTCCTCACATCTACCAATCACTCTTCATCAATTTCCCTGTCAATGGAGGCTCTCGCTTAACCCAGGACCGCCCAGAGGTTTCTGGCTTTTGCACATGTCTGTTGAAGGTCATATTTTTCAAATGATTAGATCTTTACTCCTTTGTTACAGCCCTTTCTAAATCCTGTTAACTTGAGTATGGTAGAGATTGGAATAATTAAATTTTGATCTAGGCTGCAGCCCTTACTCAATCCTATTAGGACTGAATAGGGTGGAGATTTATTCCAAGTATCTCCATTGTATCAATTCTAAAATCAATCAAGACTCAAAGAAATTCCTGTTCTATGCTTAAGCATAGGTCAAAGTCCTTTCCATTGTTCAGCAAAGGGTCTCTGTCCTAAAGTAATCTTAAGAAGGGAAGAGAAAGAACCTCCCATGCCAATGGGGTTCCCATTCCAATAGACTATCAGTAAGAAATTTTCCAAGTATGAAATATCCCAATGGTGAAATTTCCAACATTTATAAGTCTAAGGAATTTTGAGGTTTACACTATGTCAATCCTAAACTTATGATTCTATTTTATGACAAATTTTATGTCAAACCAAGTCATGTTTGAATTTACAAGGACCAGAAAGTCTAGTGGTCACAGTGGTCAGGAAATGGCCACAAAGCCTTTTGTGCAGAGTTGGAGATTTCTCAGACAGACATGAAACTATAAAAGTGTGTGCATTTTGGAATTCAGGGTCTCAGATTCAACTGGGGAATCTGCTGACCTTTGACCCTGTGGTTTCTCTGCTTACAATAAAGCTGGATCTTTCACCAGAAGGGTCTTCCAGCACTTTATTTTTATACCAGCTAAGGCACATGATCATTAATCATCAGAAGAAAGATAAATCCAGATGCTGGTCTAGACTGAGAGTGTAGAAAAGTAGAGCATTGAGTAAGCTATGGGATCCTTTTTAGCTATACTTCCTTCCCTTTCCTATCTTTATCCCTTAGGAGCCAGTTCAATTCTATACTCTTCTCTTGTATCCCTTGCCTCCTCATTATATTTTTATCTTGTCTTGTCAGACCTTAGCCTTGGATCATTCCCAGCATCTGCTGCCCTCACTTCTACATAACTGCTTCTGGGCAAAGCTAGAAAAAAACCACAAAACTTTGCTGAATTGGTACACTATAAATTTGTTATATAACTTCAACTGGGCCCTCACTGTTGTAAGTTTTTTTTGTGTGTGTAGCAGTCCACCCCTAGCCATGGGCAAGGGGAACAGTTGGTATGTGCAGATTGCCTTAGAAGAGGGCATGCTCAGTCTTGAGCATGCTCAGTATTGCACATGGCTAGGAAAGCCTCTGACCCTTGACCCCAGCTTCCCCCAGGTTAGGCGGGAACACAGATTTCTTTGTGCTCACCTGGTTAAGAGAAACCACACCTATACCTTGTCATTAACCAATGATAACCATCCCTATGTACTGTGTATATTTGCATATCAAAGATTATATATGGCCCAGCAAGCTCCGCCTCTCTCTCTCTCTCTTTCAGGCTAGCTGATGGCTGTCCTGGCAGGAGCTTGGCCTCTGGCCAAGCTCCATCTTTAAATCTTCTCTATCTCTCTTTCATCTCTCCGACCTGTGTGGTATTAAATGTGGATCTCTGGACTAGTAAAAGCCTTTGGAAGGGTCCTTTGATCAGAGCTTTGCTGTGGCTCATGGAAAATTAATAAAGACTCATTCCTGCCACCTCATATCTCTAATTTGACTCCGTCATCCCCCTTGTGGTATTTAAAACTTCTATCCTGTCTCTACCTTCCTACCTTAAAGCTTCTCTCCCCTCTGAGGAAGCTTTAGTGTGTGTGTGGTTTTTTTTACATCCCTCTAATCAACTCACTATCCTACTCATCACAAAAATTCTTCCAAACCTTTTCATTCTTCTTCAAACCTCTCTCCTGCTCAAACCTCTCAAATGTCTCTCCTGCTCCTCCTCTCAGCTGAGAACTTTGCCTTGTATTTTGCTTTTAAAACTGAGGTTATTCACAAAGGATGCCCTCTTCTCCATTGTTCTTCAATGCACATCACTCAGATACCTTCTGTTGCTATATGTTCCTTTATCCTGATTTCATTTGAAGAAGTGGCCTTTCTTCTTGCCAAGGTTAACCCTTCTACATTCACAAGTGGTTCTATTCTGTCCTATCTTCTCCAGAAGATTGCTTTCTCTATCGTTCCCCTCTCACATTAATTTTTTTATCTCTCCCTATTTACTGACTACTTTTATACTGTCTACAAACATACCCACATCTCCTCCATCCTCAAACAAAAAAAAATACATTCGATCCATCCAGTCCCCCTAGCTATCATTCTATGGCTCAACTCCTTTTGGTAGTTAAATTCCTCAAGAAGGTCTTGAACAATAAGTACTTCCACCTCCTTTCCTCTTATTTTCTTCTTAACTTTTTGCAACCTCACTGTCAGTCTCATTATTCAACTGTAATTTCTCTCTCCAAAGTTACAAATGATTTCTTAATTGTCAAATCTAATGGCCTTTTCTCAATCCTCATTCCTTTAAGCCTCTCCACAGCTTTTGATACAATCACCTTCTTCTTAATACATTCTTCTCTCTAGGTTTTTATTATATTGATACCCCTGTCTCTCCTCCTACATGTCTGATTCCAGTTCCTTAGTCTTTGTTAAATCTTAATTTTTGTCATACTCACTAACATGGAAGCCCTCAAGGTTCTAGCACTGGCACCTAGCTGTGCTAGCACTTTTCATCTCCCTCTCCACTATTTGGATCAGAGATTTATTATATGTATTTAATGATCATCTCTATGTTGATGAATCTCAGCTACTTGTCTAAACCTAACCTCTCTTCTAGCCTCCAGTCTTACATGTCCAGCTAGTTAAAGTGTATCTCAAATCAGATGTCTCATCAGCATCTTTTTTAAAGTCCTTATCTTCTGTCTTAGGATGAATTGTAAGAACGAAGAGCAATAAAGGCTAAGTAATTAGGGTTAAGTGATTTGCCCAGGGTCACACAGCTAGGAAATATCTGAGGCCAGATTTAAACCCAGGATCTCTTGTCTCTGGGCCTGGCTTCCAATCCCCTGAGCCACCTAGCTGCCCTCCCCACCCAGTTTGGCTTTTAAAGCACCCTCCTACCTTTCAGCCTTGTTACCTCTTACATCCTTCCTTCATTGACTTTGCTATCCAATGTCTCTGGCCTTCTGTTTCTCATAAATGACAGTTCATCTTATCTTCCAACTCCAGGTGTTTTCACTGGCTGTCCCTAATGCCCGGAATAATTTCCTTCCTCCTCTATGTCTCTTGACTTCCTTCAAGTCTCAACTAAAATCCCACCATCCATAAGATTTTCCACATCCTCCTTCAACTTAGTACCTTCCCTCTTAGATCATTCCCTGTTTGTATGTAGTTGTTTTCATACTGTCTCCTCCACTGAATTGTGAGCTCCTTAAGGGAAGGGGCTGGTTTGGCTTTTATGTTGCTGCAGCCTTCTGCTTTTTGTGTGTGTTTTTTTTTTAATGTGTTTGTTTTGGGTTTTTTTTGACAAACTCTGAAACAAAAATGAATTTTTTTTTGCCTATTTTCCTAACCAAACTTGATTCCCCAAAGCTCAGGTATTTTTCTCCTCTTAACTTAGGTACACTCCCTAGAGATGCTGACAAGCCCACCAGGAGAGTCTTATCATGCCTGTTAATTGAGCAACCCTCACAAATCTACTCACCCTACAGATTGCCTCCTTTTCAGTGTCATTTTGTTTTCTTTTTAGATAGAATAGTAGATAATACAATAGATTTAGAGTCAGGAACACCTGAGTTTGAATTCTGCCCCAGATACTAACTATGTAACCCTGGGCAAATCATTTAATCTTTCTTAGCCTGAGTTTTCTCACTTGTTATTTTTTAAAGCCTGACCTTTTGTCTTAGATATATTGGTTCTAAGGCAGAAGAGTGGTAAGGGATAAACCATGAGGGTTAAGTGACTTGCCCAGGATCACACAGCTAGGAAGCAACACAGACCAAATTTGAACCCACAACTTCCCATCTCTAGACCTGGCTCTCAATCCACCGAGTCACCCAACTGTCCCCCCTCCCCCCAGTTTCCTCATTTATAAAAGGAGAGGGTGATTCAGTGGCTTCTAAATCAACCAGACCCAATTCTAAAGTAGTAAACAATTCATTTGGTTCACACAGGGAAGGACTGGACTCCTGAATTAAAAGCTAGTTAGCTGAGGAATAGGGATCAACCAGCAGCTGGTCAGAAGAGGGTTCAAGGCAACCAACCTTGAACTACAAGAACTTGGGGTGAGCAGCCTGCCAGAAGGAACCAGTATAAAGATTTCCTACTCTCTACTTTCCTTGCCTTCTGGGACTTCATTATGTCTATTTGAGTTTATGTTTTGGAATTTTGGTTTTGTAAGATTATTCACTTACAAAAATGAACAAGATGGAATAAGTTTTGTATTATAATACCTATATAATCTAGATGGAAGTGCCTGCCAGCACCCCAAAAGGAAAGGGAAGAGAAGGAGGGAAATAAGTTTAATAATATAACTTGGAAAAACATGTGTGGAAATTTGTTACTACATTTAATTCTTAAAATAAAAATAAAATATTTAAAATAAAATAAATTTCTAAAAAAAACACCAAAGGGAAAAAAGATACAGATGAGGACATGAAGATAACAAATTTATTATTTACACAGAAAGAATATATGTATGCCTGTTGTGAAAGGGAAAAACTGAAGCAAGTTTTGGGCTTTCTGCCACTCAAGTGGAACAAACAGTAGTTGGAATGTTAGAGAGAAGATATTGACAAGAATGACAGTTGGTGGGGGGAGGGGAACTTTGAGAGTGACAGTTGGTCTCCAAGGCTCTCTTTCCTGGCCCTCAGATTGGAAGGAGCCTCTCTCCCTATCTCAGGATAGAAGTATCTCTATTCCTGGTTTTCCCAACTGGGTGCTCTTCATGGATTCCTGTGATTGTGTCATCAAACAAAAGGATTTAAGGGGAGCGATTTGAATTGTAAGGTCAGTCTTTAGGAGTGTCGGCCCAAAGAGACAGGCCCAACCAGCTCTGAAGATCAGAACCTTTTCTTCCTCTTGCTGTCTACTGCTAAAGACTTTGCACTTAAGAAAACTAGTACAGATTAGCATAGACAGGAATAAAAGAAACCCTCCACCAGCCTTCAAGGCCTGGCCTAAGCTCAAAAGCTGAGAGAGACTCAGACCCAATCTAGGGAAATCCTGATTCCCTCTTCCCTAATACCTCCCAATCTAAACTTGTTATTAAATTCATCTTTATTTAAATAACTGCAGTCAGATAAGAGGACTATCATTTCAGGAGACATAGATGGAACAGAACCTAAGGACAACCATTCAACCATAAACGGTCCTTATCGGACCCCTTCTGGGCAACCTTGGTCCTGGGGGAGGCTTATCCCTCAGGGGCGTCTGGGCTTATCTGCCCTGGGGTATCTTCAACATCAATCAATAGAGAAGACATCCCCTCAAGCTATTCATAGGTTGCCCATTTCTTGGGAACCTCAATTTTCAAAAATAGCCTCTCAGCAGGAGGCATCTCTCTCCTTTTACCTTACCAGCAGTCATATTCCTTCTCTCCCTTCAACTCCTCCATTCCCTGCTACAAAACCTTCCATATCCCCTGACCTTCTTAATCCTATATATCTTAATTCCTATAACAATTACACTGTCAATAGACATACAGTCCAACTCTTTGTGAACCCATTTATGATTTTCTTGACAGATACTAGAATAGCTTGTCATTTCCTTATTTTACAGATGAGGAAACTGAAACAGAGTTAATTGACTTGCCCAAGATTACACCGCCAAGTAAGTATCTGGAGCCAGTACTCTGTTTCCTTATTCCAAGCCCAGTACTTTATCCACTGTACCATTCAGCTACCTTTTATACATATGCATGTATATTTTAAAATACAATTGGTAATAGAAAACTGTTGATTAAAGCCATTACAATGTAACTTTAATTTCTATAGGCTGACTCATGACAGTGCTAGGAATGGATTAGAGGACAAGGATGATATGTGTGTATTTCATTGACCCAGATATCTGGAAGAAATACCATTTCCCTGAGAAGATGGCCAAAGTAAAATGATTTACCTTACCTTTGCGCACTACGGATGAGGAATGACCATTGTTAAAAATAATTGTGTCTCACTCTAGGCTATGAAGCAAGGAAGGGAATTGGTAGATAGACAAAATGAAACAAACATTTCATTTTAAAAAAATCTTTTGTTTCAAACTATGAGACATGGTGGAGCCTATTGAGATTGAGATTAATTAACTTTAATCATCAAAGCAAGGATCCAGGACAACTCCAAAGGCTTCATGAGGGAAAAGGCCATCCAGCACTTAGAAGGAAGTAACAGAGTAAATGCACATTGAAGCATAACATTCCTCAATTTATTCCCTCCATGAATTTTTCTCTAATGTAAGTGATATGTATCTACTTTTGATGAACAGGGAAATACATGCAACCTGTATTGTATTACCTGCTGTCTTAGGTAGGGGGAGGAGTGAGAGGGAGGGAGGGAACATGGATCACAAAATGTCAGAAAATGATTATTAAAAATTATATCAGGTAATCTAGAAAAATTTTAAATGAAAAATATTAATCCTGTACCATTTTCCAATGAATTGATCCTATTTATAAGGAATTGATTTTGTCCTCTAACTGTTTTTGTCTTATAACTGCTTAAGCCATAATTCTTTATCTCTGAACTCAGTTCAGAATTCAGCTGGTCTGTAATGGGTGAATTTATAAATTTAGCTCCTTGCTAATCATTGATTTATTCTCACCTCAAGGAATTTTGCTAATCTTGGGGAATGTGTGAGAAAGAAAGGGAGTTTGGGGACTGATATTTTTACATGAACAAGCTATCCTTCAAGAATGTCTGGTTTGCTGTCCAAAAGTCTGGGCTGCTATATTGCACCTGGACTCCAACAGTGAGCACTTCTTGGTCTCATGCGAGAAGAAGGGGTGTCATTGCTAGCCCCAATGACCAAACTTCTGACCCATCATGCTGTTCCTTTTACCTCAGTTCTGTAACCAATCATGTTGCCTTTAATCCCATGATGTCATTTACCCAGTTCTCTTCTTTGTTCTGTAATCAAAAGCTATTAAAAGGGAGCTGTCCATCTGCTCAAGGTCTTTGGCATGAATGGAGGCAAACCACTGATCTATTTATAGACAGGTAGCATGTCTCTACTAATAAATATTATCTTGCTTACAGATCTGCCTCAGTTTGCCCTTTTGTTCAAATTCCATTGAAACGCTTTAAGTCATTATGATTACAGGGTAGGAAATTAGTGGCTTGGCTCATGGGGGAAGTCAAGATAATTTACATGGATAGGATAGGATAGGACTTGATGATGACTGAAAGTAATCTCACTTCTTTAGATCCTTTATAATTCAGCTTGAAACAAAGCTTCTAGAATGACTTGCAGGGACAAATGCTGGTAGATGAGAGCAGAATAAAAGTAAAAAGAAACATTCTTACCACACTTTAAATAAAATTTAGCTCAGAGGTGCATACCCTTTTTTTATGCCATGGACCCCTTTGGGAGACAAGTGAAGTCTCTGGACCCCTTCCCAAAATATTTTTTTAAATCCCTAAATATAAAACATATAGAGTACAAATATAAAACATTACAGAGAATAACAATTATATTAAAATATAACTATCAAAATATTTTTAAAAAACATTTCAAGAGCCTCAGGTTAAAAACTTCTGGTTTAAAGTAGAGAAATACTGGCAGACACCACAGGAAATCAGTTCAAAGGCAGACAAAGCTGTTGTTTAATTGACTAGGGTCTCAAATCATAAAAGATCTGAAATACCCCTTGGGCAATGACTAAAAGAGATGAGATTCTTGTAACTCTAGCTTTAGGTAAGAGGATACACTGGCAGGTGTTAGAAAAGAGATCAATGAAGATTCCTACAAGAGAAGAATAGAGAAAAATCATTAGAATCAGAGCTTCTGTGTCCAATGACCAAAAGCCCAAATTCCATGATACCATCAGAGAACAGGGATTGCTTCGTAATGAAGAAAGAATCAACAGTGAGTGGTTGAATTAGGTACTCTACCTATTAGAGTACCAGTTACCCTGTCTGTGAATACTTCCTTCACACACATATTCCCTAAGCTGTTCCATATATGTTCCGCAATGATAGATATATCTATCCATGTGAATTCCTGATTGCACAAATTCCCTGACCATGTAAGTTCCCTGTGTGTTGAAAACTGGTGGGAGAGGGCACCCTTGCATGTGTGGGGAAATCTTTCTATTTGCATATTTTGCTGTGATGTTTAAAAATGTCTTTTGCTTTTACTAACACATTTTTTAGGGTAGTAGGTTGTGTAGTGGTTAGTGCCATGCCTGAAGAGAGGAAGACTCATCTTCATGAATTCAAATCTGCCCTCAGACACTTACTAGCTGTGTGACCCTGGGCAAATCACTTAACCCTGTTTACTTTAGTTTGCTCAGCCATCAAATGAACTGGAGAAGGAAATGGCAAACCATTCCAATATCTTTGCCAAGGAAACCCCAAATGGAGTATTGTCAGCATATCCTTTGGGTGACTGGAAAATGAAACATGTACATGGAGGTTTCCCGAGCTATGGATTTGAGTAAACATTGCCTCCTAATAAACCCCAAATCTTGGCTAGATTTCAGGGGGCTCATGTTGGGAAAGAGTAGGCAAGGTACCACAAAAGAATGCATCAAAAGAGCATCTAGCTAGGTGTGCCTAAGGCATGTTTTTTAAAATTCAAACAATTTGGTAATGCACCATTGAACATGCCTTACTCCATACCTTGTCCTAGCCTTCCTCTACTTTTCCTGGGGGATTTCTGTTCTCCTGTTCTGAATATCAGGCTGTGACAGTGCCTAACACTACAGTTTAAAAAAAACAACAACAACTTTTATTCAGTTCAGTCTTTCCCCAGATTTCATTTGATCAGATAGCCAGCAAGGATGCAGTCATAGGTTCGCCTCATTTTTGCCTGGGGATGTGTGATGGCTCCATTAGAGGAAAAGCAACAAAGGGCAGAACTCAGCACAAAGCAGAAAAATGGGATGTTTCACAACAGGAGAAAAATGGAAGGCAGGGATTGCATTGGTAAGTATACCACAGAGCCAAGGTAATACAATGTGCCATTGAGAGCCAAGGGAAAAGGTGATAATTCATCACAGTCTGCACAGCATGTAGTGACTGTTAAATTATATACCACTGAGTTCCTCCACCCTTCTCTTTCCAAATGAAGATTGAGTCAATCCTTTAAGTTAGTTCTGAAAATGACGGCGTGTTCAGTCATCCAAATTTCCCATTAGGGAAGCAGGAACTCTTTATTAAAGAAGGTCAGGTAGATAGGAAAGGCAAGGTGTGAATTTGGCCTTATGTAAATTCATAAAATCAGAACAATAAAAAACAAATTCCAATCCTACCAGATATCTAAGTGAGGTACAAGCCTGGACTATACCTCCAAAATTGTTGCTATTTGTGAAGGTTAAGACTCAGTAGGACTTTTGTTGAATTGTTTTATTACTTTTTTTAAATTTCAGCTTTCATGCACAACATCACAAAGTGGGTAAAAAGCCATAAAAACAAATACAAAACCCCCCAGTGTGCACAGGAAATGGAGGGGCAAAAATGCAATAAGAAAACTAATTTCAGCTTTTGGAATCCAAGGGGTTTCATATACCCCATATATTTGGAAATGAGAAAACTATCTTTTAAAATGATGAAACCAGAAATGTGTGAGAGAATGCTAACAGTCTACCGGCTTATTGGAAACCTGGGGAAATGTGCATAATAGTACTGAAATAGACACTGTGAGTGTGATTAGTGAGTTAATATTTGTAAAATATTTGGAACTTGTGAGGGCACTGAATAACTAAATGCTATTGTCAAAGATGCTGGATGTTTTGTCTCCTTTTCTAACCTCAGAGAACAAAAAAACATGACCTCCCCGGAGTCAGTGAAGAGAGGAGATCCTTCTATCTCTTTCCTTGACTCTCAGAGGCAATCTCACTTAATCAGTTGTTTATGGAAGAAGTGAGAAGTCAGACTGTGTGTAGGGCATGCCCTCACTCCTCCCATAGACAGAAGAATGGTTCTTGTTGAGCCTGTATTTCCGTGATTTCATGTCAAGAAAGAGCATATTGGGAATGCCAAACACAGACGGAGATCCTGAAGAAGTAATGGTGATGAGGCAGCTGGGTGACTCAGTGAATTGAAAGCCAAGTCTAGATATGGGAGGTCTTGGATTCAAATTTGACCTCAGATTCTTCCCAGCTTTGTGACTCTGGGCAAGTCATTTAATGTTCATTGTCTAGTCCTTATGGCACATCTGTATAAAAACCAACACACACAAAGTATTGGTTCTAAGACAGAAAGTAATAGTTTAAAAAAAAAGTAATGGTGATGGGGGAAGGTAGGTAGCTCACTCACTGAATAGTCAGGAAGACCTGAGTTCAAATCTAGCCTCAGATACTTACTAGCTATATGACCCTGAGCAAGCCACTTAACCCTGTTTGCCTCAGTTTCTTCATCTGTAAAATGAGCTAGAGAAGGAAATAGCAAACCAATCCAATATCTTTGCCAAGAAAGCCTTAAATGGGATCATGAAAAGTCAAAACCGATGGAAACAACTAAACAAGAACAATAAAAAATGGTGACAGCAACACACAATTCAATTCTACAAATATGTATCAAATACCTACTATGTGCAAGATGTGATGTTGGGAAATTACTTAATTAAATAAATTATTGTAGTATACTACCCTCTTCCTACCACACCCTTATTCTCCTGAAGCCTATTTCCCCAACTGCTACATGGACAGGCAGGTTGGGTCTCTAGAGGACAATAATTATCATTTCCTGCAATGTTCTAGGGTTGAGCTTGAGAGGTTAGGGACTTTCTAGAAATGCCTGTATGAGGCCCCCTCTGACGTTCCAGGCAGATAATTAAATTTAAGAAGGAACTTATTAACATGATAGAGTGAAGTCAGCAAGAATCCTATTATGTGCCAGTCACTGTGTTTACTGCTGGAGACAGAAAGAAAGGAAAAAAATTATCCTTGTCTTCAAAGAATTCACAAACAAATGGGGGAAACAACATGCCAAAAATTATGTGCAAATAAGATATATGCATGATAAATTGGAAATGATCTCAGAGAAAAGCTTGTGTTCATCCTTAATTTTTGAAGCATTCCAATTGGATTTAAGCAAAGCAGAGTTGCATAAAGTCATCAGCTTCATTCTCTCGTCCAGAGTCATCAAAATCCAATGGCAAAATGAAAGTCAGGATGACTGGTGATGACCCAGGATATGGTCGATGACACTGGTTTCTTCAAGCCCTGTGTGTGCTCCACAGCACCTCCTTCAGCCAACTTCGTGGGCTTTGGAACAAATTGTTCTCATCTTCCCATTCCACTGGGGCAAGTCTTCATATGCTTGGAGTAGACATCCCCCAAGTCATTAACGAGTTTGAGACCTGTAAGTTACCCTCAACCTGTTTTAGCCCATCTGTCCAGACAGCTTCTCTGGCATGTGGCCATTGGGCATGCTAAAGCTCCTTGGATGTATAAATAGGCAGAAGCATTAAGAAGAACTAAGAAAGCTCCATGAAAGAGGTAAGATTTTAACTGAGACTTGAAAGGAAGCCTAGGAAGGCAGGAACCTGAGTCAAAGATGGAGAGAATTCCAATAAGAGGTAGAACAAAACATTTCCCCAAACCTAGGATTTATTTTCCCCTTATACATCCAATTAGGGAAAGTGGGCTCAAACTTAGAAAGCCCATGCTGCCAAAGGATAAACTCACAAATCATGGTTCTGAAAGTCATTTTCTCCCTTTGGGAAGCGGTCATGAAGAACCTCTTCAGTGTAGCTCTCTTCTGAGATCAGAGTCAATGCTTTTGTACAGTCCTAAAGTCATCTTACTCACCTTGCCTGGTTTATCTTATCTACCTAATGTAGGTGCAGCTGTTGACCACTACTTTTAAATATGGCTATTGGCATAGAACTCTTCTGACCTTTATAAGTTCCAGGTCAATGGTTGTGAGGGAAATGAGAAAAAAACTTGATCCTCCACACCACTCTGCCATGTCTGTAGGCCATTTTCCAATCAAGAGTCCTTCATCACTGGATTCAAATATCACTTAACTAATTGCTGCTGGAATTCCAGGTGCTGCATTGTCTTGCTGTATTGTACACAGGCCCAGAAGTGTCAGCTACACTTCCTGTGTAGTGTCATTAAATTATCAGACTGATAAATTCCTTCTACCTTACTTTAAAGCCTTGATTGAGTGATTGTTTCAATTCAGCTGTCTATGATTTATTGAAGTGGGGGTAGGCTGTCATCCTTAAATTTCTGTATAAACTGAGGATAGACAGCTTTCTTTACTTCCAATTTTTTTTCTTTTGAAAATTCAAAGTTCTTGATGAAGAGTGAAAGGAGCAGAACCAGAAGAACTTTGTACACAGAAAGTAAAACATTGTAGAAAAATCCAATGTAATGGACTTTCTACTAGTAGTAATCCAACACACCAGGACACTCCTGAAGGTCTTATGGGAAAGAATGCTATCCACACCAAGAGAAAGAATTAAGGGAGGAGAAATGCAGAAGAAAAATATATGACATAATTTATCACATGTATATATGGAGATGTATTTTGGGGTTTAGGTTTTAAAGAATTACTCTATAGCAAAAATGAATAATATGGAAATAGGTATCAAGTGATAACATTTGTACAACCCAGTGGAATTGTCTGTCAACTCTGAGAGGGGAGAGGGAAAGAAAATGAATCATTTAAACATGGGAAAATATTTTAAAATTAATTAATTAAATTTTAAAATATTCAAAGTTATGAGGTGTAAGAATTAAATTGATGTTCAATACTTCAAGTATTATTTTTATAAAGTTTATTATCTGCCAAAATAGAACCATGTGACTAAGCTTTTCTACCTGCTCAAAAATCCCTGTTCCAGCAATGATAAGCTTGCTTATCATTTGACTCCACTCAAATTGGAAACCTACCAACTGTGGATAGGCTCTTGACTGCTTCAATATAGGACTCTTCTTATTTTTTTTATTTTATTTTTTTAAATCTCACCTTCTGTCTTAGAATTGTTACTAAGTATTGGTTCCAAGGTAGAAGAACAGTAAGGGCTAGGCAATGGGAGTAAAGTGACTTGCCAAGGATCACACAGCTAGGAAGTGTCTGAGGCCAGATTTGAACCCAGGTTCTTCTAACAAAAGGCCTGGCACTCTATCCACTGATCCACCTAGCTGCCCTGAAGGACTCTTCTAAAAGGAAAGCAGACACTCCTGACTATATGTATATGGATTTCTGACCTCCTTGTCACTCTCCTTATTCTCCCTCTAACCTATCTACCCTATCATCTCTTCTGACCCTCTTCCCTAGACTCACTAGTCAAGTCAATATTGTCTGATTTAAGAGTTTTTAGGTTAATCTCCTTTGCTCCATCCTTAGACCATGACCATTCAGTCACAGTGAACATTAAGTAACTACTACATGACAGGCACTGTGCTAAGCACTGGACCACAATGGCATAACCAGACGATCATTTTTCAGTCCTTCCTGTTCTACTTCTTATGTAGTTTAGAGTACTGACAGATGGAACTTGTCTTCTTAGAGGTGGAAGTCTGGATTAATGACTTGGGTCTTGACCTTGTCTTGTCTTGGTATTGGTTTTCCACTAGGTATTGAAATGATATTATAAGAGTAGGGAAAGGTTTTACTGTTTGCAACATGATGTGTGGGAAAATTTTTAAATGCATCACAGTTAATAAAGTCTTCCTAAATGTGTTATATTCAATGAACTTCTAGGTGACTAACTTCTGTTGGCTTTATCTAAGATTAATTTAGGAAAGAGGAAATGAAAGATCTTTAAACTTATATGTTTGGTTAAATATCATTTCAAAATCCAGGTTACCTGAGATTTCCTCAAATAATGACTTGGGATAGCTCTTCAGATTAGAGGAAATAATAACAAAGAATAAAAAAGAGTACCACCGCTGAGGTTTGATGACCTCCTGTGTGAATTTTGTTTGATGTGTAAAAAAGCAATTTTAGCCCAATTGCCCTGGAAGTCTTTTATTTCTTTTCTCCTAGAGTTGGAAGAGTTCCAAGAGTGTGTGAGTGGGATATTTTCATTGTCCTTTAAGAAAGGATAAATAAAGAAGGACAAATTGTTGTTCAGTATTATACTTCTGTAGAAGGTTAACCTAGACATACAGCGATCTCTCACCTGTGGGGGTGGGAGTGAGAAGGGGTGATGGTTACATTACAAAGAGCCCTGCGATAGGTGAAAATCCACAAAGTAGCAGCATTATATTTATTTTATTATTTATATATATATTAAGGCTTTATAAACCCGTCTCACTCTCTTATTAACCTTTTTTACTCTCTTATTAACCTACAGTTACTGAGCCAATCAGGGCCCAGAATACAGAACACAGCACACAACATTGGATTTTTTTAAACCCTAGATATAATGAAGCCATGATAAATGAAACAGGGTATAGTGAGGTATGACTGTAGTAATGACACAGTGATTAAGTGAAGCTTTTGCCAAAATGGAATCTAGCCCATATGACAATGTGGGATGTAGATGTCCTGCACACCCCAGGAGAGAAATTGTAGTGTTACATCTTAGTTATCAATTTAATTTGTATGCCCAATTCATTGACCTCTAACCAACCTAATTTGTTAATATATGAACTCAAGGATATAAATTTCCCCCCTAAGTACTGCTTTGGCTGCATCCCATAGATTTTGAAAGAATGTCTCATCATTGCCATTTTCTTCAATGAAATTATTAATCGTGTCTATGATTTGTTCTTTAACCGATTTTGGAGAATCATTTAATTTCTAATTAATTTTTATTTGCCTCTCCACTTACCCTTACTAATTATTATTTTCATTGCATTTGATCTGAAAAGGTCACATTTATTATTTTTGTTCTTTTGCACTTGTTTGCAATGTTTTTATGCTCCTCTGTTTCATTTGTTCTTTGTTCGTTGTCTGGATAGAAGCTGTCAATTATAATTTCTTTTTTCTTTTCCTGTTGTTTACTCGTTTCCCCCTTCTTTCCTGCTGTAGTTGCTTGTAGTTTTGCTCCTCTCATTTTGTGCTAGATCTGTGAGTTTGGGCTAATCTGTTCTGCTGTTTGATCAGGTAGTCTGATCTTCCCCAGCTGACAGCAGAAACTGAGGATCTGGGCTTCCTGCCCTGTGGTCAAGGTTGTTGCCTGTAGTTTGTTGCAGTCTTTGCCCTTTGGAGCTCAGTCATCAAAGCTCTCAGATCAGTCTGTGGGTGGGAGGGGCATTGGATTTTGAGCTTCTCTGCCCTCTGAAGGCTTCTTATCTGCCCCTTATTGATGAGATTGAGTCAGAGCAGAGTTGATCTGCAAAACTGGTTGTGCCCTGAGGCCAAAACCTCCAGAAGGGGGAGGCAAGATGGAGAATTTCAGCTGTTACTGGGCTGCCTACTCTGTGCTTCTCCTCCAGCTGCCTCTATGCTGCCTGTGTTCTAAGCCCTGAGTCTGGCACAGCTTTGTCAGCAAGGTTCTCCCTCCAAACTAGTACCCTTGCCCACCTAGAGATTCCAGCCACCACATTAGGTCCTGGGACCTTCCTTCTTCCTTCCCCTTAAACCCTCATATCCTATAGTTCAGACTTCTTTGGGGGTATACCTTCTAAGTTGGGTCCAGGAGGAGGGTTCCCCAGCTCTGTCTTGTTGTTAGATTTAGTTTTCAGTCCCCTGGAAGCATTGTGTTTTTGATCAGTGAGGAATGGTTTATGGAAGTCTGAATTTTTGCTTCCTCTAAGTCACCATCTTGACCCCGCCTTTCCTTAGTTATCAATTTAAATGTCTTAGAGAGAGTGGATCAGATAGAAACAGCAGAATGGTTCAGAGAACACCATGACCCAAAAAGAATTTAAATCAAGGATCATTTGAAGGGCAATGGAAGGAAGGAAGGAAGGAAGGAAGGAAGGAAGGAAGGAAGGAAGGAAGGAAGGAAGGAAGGGAGGGAGGGAGGGAAGGAGGATTTCATTGGGGTCAAGAGAAATCTTTTTTCCAGATTAAAATATTACAAGGTAAGTCAACCTAGGAGGGATCAATTAATAAAATCCAGTAATATTTAAGCACCAACTATGTGTCTGGCACTGTACTAGAGATATGTTCAAGAAGGAAGTCTTAAAATATAAATGGGAAAACATTTCAGTGAGAAAGAAAAAATAGAATTGTCTGAATAGATCTTTGTGGATGTACAGGAAAATCAGCAACAGACTTAGACTTTTTAATATACAGAAGATGAAACAAGACTGGGTAATAAAGGATGAATTTTAAAGTGTGACACTGTCTTGGAAAAAGTCATTTCAGGAACACTAACGGTTATGCTGGATAATGAGCCAAGGGGTTCAAGGAAACAACAACAAAAAAGGTAGAAAGTGGCATTAACTAAATTTAGAGGAAAAGAATGAAAAAAACAGTAATATATCACTTTTACTTTGTGGGAGACATCGGTAGTTAACAAACAGAAGGGAGAATTGCCAGAATCTTATATTCCTTCTCTATTTTCTTCCAAAGAGAATGATCTTGGGGCAGGTAGGTAACTCTGTGGATAGCCAGGCCTGGATATGGGGAGGTCCTGGTTTCAAATCTGACCCAGACATTTCTTAGCTTATATGACCATGGGCAAGTCACTTAACCCTAATTACCTGTTCCCTCTCTTCTGCCTTGAAAGGCAGAAGGCAAAGGCTTTTTTTGTTTGTTTGTTTGTTTGTTTGTTTGTTTGTTTGTTTTTAGAGAAAATGGAGGGAAGCTAAGCGGCTCAGAAGATTGAGAGTCAGACCTTGAGAGGAAGGTTCAAATCTGGGCACAGACATTTCCTAGCTGGGGGATGGGGAGTGGCAAGTCATTTAACCCCAGTTGTGTAGCCCTTACTGCTCTTCTGCCAAGAAACCAATACACAGCATTGATTCTAAGACAAAAGTAAGGGTTTAAAAAAGAAAGAGAGAGCAAATTATCTTGCTGTTGAAATGACAGAATAAAAATGAATAACAAAGTGTCATTCATTATAACTAAGGAGATAGTAAAGGAGTATTTAATTGCCCTGAATGAATTCAAGTTACAGTACTTGTGTACTGTGTACACAGTACTGGTACAGATGACCTGTATTCTCAGGCATTGAAAGAACTCACTGTTGTTACTATTTAGTCACTGTCAGTAACATTTGGTAAATCAGCTGGATGAACTTATTCAGGGTGAGGTGAGAAGAACTGGGGGATCATCATGCATAGTGGAAACAATGGGATGATGACCAAGTATGAAAGATGTGGCTGCTTTGGTCAGTGCAATGGTTTAGGACAATTCCAGAGCACTCATGATAATTGGTTGCTGTCCACCTCCAGAGAAAGAGCTAGTAACCTCCAAGTGCAAATTAAAGTAAGGATCTTTTTTTTCCTTTCTTCCTTCCTTTCTTTCTTTCTTTCTTTCTTTCTTTCTTTCTTTCTTTCTTTCTTTCTTCTTTCTTTCTTTCTTTCTTTCTTTCTTTCTTTCTTTCTTTCTTTCTTTCTTTCTTTCTTTCTTTCTTTCTTTCTTTCTTTCTTTCTTTCTTTCTTTCTTTCTTTCTTTCTTTCTTTCTTTCTTCTTCCTTCCTTCCTTCCTTCCTTCCTTCCTTCCTTCCTTCCTTCCTTCCTTCCTTCCTTCCTTCCTTCCTTCCTTCCTTCCTTCCTTCCTTCCTTCCTTCCTTCCTTCCTTCCTTCCTTCCTTCCTTCCTTTCTTTCTTTCTTTCTTTCTTTCTTTCTTCCTTCCTTCCTTCCTTCCTTCCTTTCTTTCTTTCTTTCTTTCTTTCTTTCTTTCTTTCTTTCTTTCTTTCTTTCTTTCTTTCTTTCTTTCTTTCTTTCTTTCTTTCTTTCTTTCTTTCTTTCTTTCTTTCTTTCTTTCTTTCTTTCTTTCTTTCTTTCTTTCTTTCTTTCTTTCTTCTTTCTCTCTTTCTCTTCTCTTCTTTCCTTCTCCCTTCTCCTTTCCTCCTTCCTTCCTCTTCCTTCCTTCCTTCCTTCCTTCCTTCCTTCCTTCCTTCCTTCCTTCCTTCCTTCCTTCCTTCCTTCCTTCTTCCCCTTCCTTCTTTTTTGCTTCCTTGCTTTAGAACTGATACAGAAATGTGTTTTATATAAGTTTGCATGATATTCTTTGCCTTCTCAGATGGCTGAGACTAGGAAAGAGAAGATATGGAACTAAAATTTTAAGAAGGGAATATTGAAAATAAATAAGTGATTTTTTTTTAAAAATTTGTCAGATCAGAGAAAAGAATACTAGAGAAAGGCAAATGTCCTGATTTTCAAAAAAGGGAAAAGAATAGAGCTTGAAAACTATAGGTCAATAACTTTGACTTTGATTCAGGAGTATATTATAGAACAAATAAGAGATGGCTGATGAACATCAACAATTATAAAGAGCAAGTATAGCTTTATCAAGAGCAGGTCTTGTTAGACTATTTTCATTTCCTTGGTTTCAAGTAAGTACTTCTTTAACAGATGAAGGGAATGCTATGATTAGAGTAAAGCTAGATTTTATCAAAGCTTTAGATAAAGTGTCAAACTAAATGTGTGATAAAGATGAAGGGATATGAACTAGATAAAAACAGAATAAAATAGATTCAGACCTAGTTGGATGGCCAGATTCAAAGCATAATTGGATTTTTAAAAAAAATTTAACTCTAACCATCTGTCATAGAAACAATACTAAGTATTGGTTCTAAAACAGAAGAATGGTAAGGGCTAGGCAATGTGAATTTTAGATTTACTCCACCCTGCTTAATCTTTAGAATTCTAGCAACAAGGAATGTATACACCCCCACTTAAGGATTAACTGTAAGAGAGGATGGCCTATGACAGGCATGTGCTAGCAAGTGACAAATCAGAAACAACTGACTGATGCCCTGGACTGTCCTAAGCCAAGCTTAAGCCACCATTGGTACATGTAAATCACAGGAAGTGATGTAAAGAATGGTTTATATATTTCATGTCACTTCCTGTAAGCTCTCTCTCAGCAGCGTTGGGAGCGCTTGGTGGCATTTGGTGTTTTGTGGCTTGGTGGTGAGGTTACTGGGAGAAGCTTTGTAGTGTGGTTTAGGTGAGGCATCTTCCCTGAGCCACCTTGGTGAGTAAACCAAGGCTGATTCCTCTTTTCCTTGACCTTCTGAAAGCACTATCCTCCAAGGAGGCCCCTAATATTGGAGGAGTCCTCATGGCTGGAAGCCAAGCTAGATTTAATCTCTGAAAAGGCCCTTTGGCCAAGGCCTCTGAACTCCTACCTGGCTCAGACCAGGTCAGAGCAGTCCAATTCCCTTTTCCTCTTTTCCTTCTTCTTAATTTCTTCCTTCTATTGTAATTAAACTACCATACAATCCAAAACTGACTTGAGTATTTTATTGGGATTGAATTTAAATTCCTGGTGACCACTAGTATAACATATTCAGTCAACAACCCTAATTTTACCCATAACACCAATGAGGGTTAAGTGAATTGTCTAGCATCACATAACTAGTAAGTGTCTGAGGCAATTTGAACCCAGGACCTTTCATCTCTATATTCATTGAACCAAAGCAAAATGGTTAATGATTCAGTATCAACATAGTAGGAGGTCTCCATTGGAATACCACCAGGAAGGCTTGGTTGACCCTATGCTATGCTATTTAATGTTTTTCTCAATAGCCTACACCAGTGATGGTGAACCTATGGCATGGATGCTAAAGATGGCACACAGAA